>NW_027437110.1:0-25786 GCF_047716275.1 Strix uralensis
AGTGTTCACATTGCTTCGCAGAATCGCTTTTGTGCAGAAAACAGTAACACTTGTTCAGAACGAAAGAAAGCACAGAGCCCCAGATTTTATGTTGTCCTGGAGAGCTTGCAGAGCACTGGGGAAAAGCAGGCAGAGAATTCCCTGCTAGCACCTTCTCTGTGCCTGGGAAACAGAAGTGTTCCCATTGCTTCGCAGAATCGCTTTTGTGCAGAAAACAGTAACACTTGTTCAGAACGAAAGAAAGCACAGAGCCCCAGATTTTATGTTGTCCTGGAGAGCTTGCAGAGCACTGGGGAAAAGCAGGCAGAGAATTCCCTGCTACCACCTTCTCTGTGCCTGGGAAACAGAAGTGTTCACATTGCTTCGCAGAATCGCTTTTGTGCAGAAAACAGTAACACTTGTTCAGAACGAAGGAAAGCACAGAGCCCCAGTTTTTATGTTGTCCTGGAGAGCTTGCAGAGCACTGGGGAAAGGCAGGCAGAGAATTCCCTGCTAGCACCTTCTCTGTGCCTGGGAAGCAGAAGTGTTCACATTGCTTCGCAGAATCGCTTTTGTGCAGAAAACAATAACACTTGTTCAGAACGAAAGAAAGCACAGAGCCCCAGATTTTATGTTGTCCTGGAGAGCTTGCAGAGCACTGGGGAAAAGCAGGCAGAGAATTCCCTGCTACCACCTTCTCTGTGCCTGTGAAACAGAAGTGTTCCCATTGCTTCGCAGAATCGCTTTTGTGCAGAAAACAGTAACACTTGTTCAGAACGAAAGAAAGCACAGAGGCCCAGATTTTATGTTGTCCTGGAGAGCTTGCAGAGCACTGGGGAAAGGCAGGCAGAGAATTCCCTGCTAGCACCTTCTCTGTGCCTGGGAAGCAGAAGTGTTCACATTGCTTCGCAGAATCGCTTTTGTGCAGAAAACAGTAACACTTGTTCAGAACGAAAGAAAGCACAGAGCCCCAGATTTTATGTTGTCCTGGAGAGCTTGCAGAGCACTGGGGAAAAGCAGGCAGAGAATTCCCTGCTAGCACCTTCTCTGTGCCTGGGAAACAGAAGTGTTCACATTGCTTCGCAGAATCGCTTTTGTGCAGAAAACAGTAACACTTGTTCAGAACGAAGGAAAGCACAGAGCCCCAGATTTTATGTTGTCCTGGAGAGCTTGCAGAGCACTGGGGAAAGGCAGGCAGAGAATTCCCTGCTAGCACCTTCTCTGTGCCTGGGAAGCAGAAGTGTTCACATTGCTTCGCAGAATCGCTTTTGTGCAGAAAACAGTAACACTTGTTCAGAACGAAAGAAAGCACAGAGCCCCAGATTTTATGTTGTCCTGGAGAGCTTGCAGAGCACTGGGGAAAAGCAGGCAGAGAATTCCCTGCTAGCACCTTCTCTGTGCCTGGGAAACAGAAGTGTTCCCATTGCTTCGCAGAATCGCTTTTGTGCAGAAAACAGTAACACTTGTTCAGAACGAAAGAAAGCACAGAGCCCCAGATTTTATGTTGTCCTGGAGAGCTTGCAGAGCACTGGGGAAAAGCAGGCAGAGAATTCCCTGCTACCACCTTCTCTGTGCCTGGGAAACAGAAGTGTTCACATTGCTTCGCAGAATCGCTTTTGTGCAGAAAACAGTAACACTTGTTCAGAACGAAGGAAAGCACAGAGCCCCAGATTTTATGTTGTCCTGGAGAGCTTGCAGAGCACTGGGGAAAGGCAGGCAGAGAATTCCCTGCTAGCACCTTCTCTGTGCCTGGGAAGCAGAAGTGTTCACATTGCTTCGCAGAATCGCTTTTGTGCAGAAAACAATAACACTTGTTCAGAACGAAAGAAAGCACAGAGCCCCAGATTTTATGTTGTCCTGGAGAGCTTGCAGAGCACTGGGGAAAAGCAGGCAGAGAATTCCCTGCTACCACCTTCTCTGTGCCTGGGAAACAGAAGTGTTCACATTGCTTCGCAGAATCGCTTTTGTGCAGAAAACAGTAACACTTGTTCAGAACGAAGGAAAGCACAGAGCCCCAGATTTTATGTTGTCCTGGAGAGCTTGCAGAGCACTGGGGAAAGGCAGGCAGAGAATTCCCTGCTAGCACCTTCTCTGTGCCTGGGAAGCAGAAGTGTTCACATTGCTTCGCAGAATCGCTTTTGTGCAGAAAACAATAACACTTGTTCAGAACGAAGGAAAGCACAGAGCCCCAGATTTTATGTTGTCCTGGAGAGCTTGCAGAGCACTGGGGAAAAGCAGGCAGAGAATTCCCTGCTAGCACCTTCTCTGTGCCTGGGAAGCAGAAGTGTTCACATTGCTTCGCAGAATCGCTTTTGTGCAGAAAACAGTAACACTTGTTCAGAACGAAGGAAAGCACAGAGCCCCAGATTTTATGTTGTCCTGGAGAGCTTGCAGAGCACTGGGGAAAGGCAGGCAGAGAATTCCCTGCTAGCACCTTCTCTGTGCCTGGGAAGCAGAAGTGTTCACATTGCTTCGCAGAATCGCTTTTGTGCAGAAAACAATAACACTTGTTCAGAACGAAGGAAAGCACAGAGCCCCAGATTTTATGTTGTCCTGGAGAGCTTGCAGAGCACTGGGGAAAAGCAGGCAGAGAATTCCCTGCTAGCACCTTCTCTGTGCCTGGGAAGCAGAAGTGTTCACATTGCTTCGCAGAATCGCTTTTGTGCAGAAAACAGTAACACTTGTTCAGAACGAAAGAAAGCACAGAGCCCCAGATTTTATGTTGTCCTGGAGAGCTTGCAGAGCACTGGGGAAAAGCAGGCAGAGAATTCCTGCTAGCACCTTCTCTGTGCCTGGGAAACAGAAGTGTTCCCATTGCTTCGCAGAATCGCTTTTGTGCAGAAAACAGTAACACTTGTTCAGAACGAAAGAAAGCACAGAGCCCCAGATTTTATGTTGTCCTGGAGAGCTTGCAGAGCACTGGGGAAAAGCAGGCAGAGAATTCCTGCTACCACCTTCTCTGTGCCTGGGAAACAGAAGTGTTCACATTGCTTCGCAGAATCGCTTTTGTGCAGAAAACAGTAACACTTGTTCAGAACGAAGGAAAGCACAGAGCCCAGTTTTATGTTGTCCTGGAGAGCTTGCAGAGCACTGGGGAAAGGCAGGCAGAGAATTCCCTGCTAGCACCTTCTCTGTGCCTGGGAAGCAGAAGTGTTCACATTGCTTCGCAGAATCGCTTTTGTGCAGAAAACAATAACACTTGTTCAGAACGAAAGAAAGCACAGAGCCCCAGATTTTATGTTGTCCTGGAGAGCTTGCAGAGCACTGGGGAAAAGCAGGCAGAGAATTCCCTGCTACCACCTTCTTCTGTGCCTGTGAACAGAAGTGTTCCCATTGCTTCGCAGAATCGCTTTTGTGCAGAAAACAGTAACACTTGTTCAGAACGAAAGAAAGCACAGAGGCCAGATTTTATGTTGTCCTGGAGAGCTTGCAGAGCACTGGGAAAGGCAGGCAGAGAATTCCCTGCTAGCACCTTCTCTGTGCCTGGGAAGCAGAAGTGTTCACATTGCTTCGCAGAATCGCTTTTGTGCAGAAAACAGTAACACTTGTTCAGAACGAAAGAAGCACAGAGCCCCAGATTTTATGTTGTCCTGGAGAGCTTGCAGAGCACTGGGAAAAGCAGGCAGAGAATTCCCTGCTACCACCTTCTCTGTGCCTGGAAACAGAAGTGTTCACATTGCTTCGCAGAATCGCTTTTGTGCAGAAAACAGTAACACTTGTTCAGAACGAAGGAAAGCACAGAGCCCAGATTTTATGTTGTCCTGGAGAGCTTGCAGAGCACTGGGGAAAGGCAGGCAGAGAATTCCCTGCTAGCACCTTCTCTGTGCCTGGGAAGCAGAAGTGTTCACATTGCTTCGCAGAATCGCTTTTGTGCAGAAAACAAGTAACACTTGTTCAGAACGAAAGAAAGCACAGAGCCCCAGATTTATGTTGTCCTGGAGAGCTTGCAGAGCACTGGGGAAAAGCAGGCAGAGAATTCCTGCTACCACCTTCTCTGTGCCTGGAAACAGAAGTGTTCACATTGCTTCGCAGAATCGCTTTTGTGCAGAAAACAGTAACACTTGTTCAGAACGAAGGAAAGCACAGAGCCCCAGATTTTATGTTGTCCTGGAGAGCTTGCAGAGCACTGGGAAAGGCAGGCAGAGAATTCCCTGCTAGCACCTTCTCTGTGCCTGGGAAGCAGAAGTGTTCACATTGCTTCGCAGAATCGCTTTTGTGCAGAAAACAATAACACTTGTTCAGAACGAAGAAGCACAGAGCCCAGATTTTATGTTGTCCTGGAGAGCTTGCAGAGCACTGGGAAAAGCAGCAGAGAATTCCCTGCTAGCACCTTCTCTGTGCCTGGGAAGCAGAAGTGTCACATTGCTTCGCAGAATCGCTTTTGTGCAGAAAACAGTAACACTTGTTCAGAACGAAGGAAAGCACAGAGCCCAGATTTTATGTTGTCCTGGAGAGCTTGCAGAGCACTGGGAAAAGCAGGCAGAGAATTCCCTGCTAGCACCTTCTCTGTGCCTGGAAACAGAAGTGTTCCCATTGCTTCGCAGAATCGCTTTTGTGCAGAAAACAATAACACTTGTTCAGAACGAAGGAAAGCACAGAGCCCCAGATTTTATGTTGTCCTGGAGAGCTTGCAGAGCACTGGGGAAAAGCAGGCAGAGAATTCCCTGATAGCACCTTCTCTGTGCCTGGAAACAGAAGTGTTCCATTGCATCGCAGAATCGCTTTTGTGCAGAAAACAGTAACACTTGTTCAGAACGAAGGAAAGCACAGAGCCCCAGTTTTATGTTGTCCTGGAGAGCTTGCAGAGCACTGGGAAAGGCAGCAGAGAATTCCCTGCTAGCACCTTCTCTGTGCCTGGGAAGCAGAAGTGTTCACATTGCTTCGCAGAATCGCTTTTGTGCAGAAAACAATAACACTGTTCAGAACGAAAGAAAGCACAGAGCCCCAGATTTTATGTTGTCCTGGAGAGCTTGCAGAGCACTGGGGAAAAGCAGGCAGAGAATTCCCTGCTAGCACCTTCTCTGTGCCTGGGAAACAGAAGTGTTTCCCATTGCTTCGCAGAATCGCTTTTGTGCAGAAAACAGTAACCACTTGTTCAGAACGAAGAAAGCACAGAGGCCCAGATTTTATGTTGTCCTGGAGAGCTTGCAGAGCACTGGGGAAAGGCAGGCAGAGAATCCCCTGCTAGCACCTTCTCTGTGCCTGGGAAGCAGAAGTGTTCACATTGCTTCGCAGAATCGCTTTTGTGCAGAAAACAGTAACACTTGTTCAGAACGAAGGAAAGCACAGAGCCCCAGATTTTATGTTGTCCTGCAGAGCTTGCAGAGCACTGGGGAAAGGCAGGCAGAGAATTCCCTGCTAGCACCTTCTCTGTGCCTGGGAAGCAGAAGTGTTCACATTGCTTCGCAGAATCGCTTTTGTGCAGAAAACAGTAACACTTGTTCAGAACGAAAGAAAGCACAGAGCCCAGATTTTATGTTGTCCTGGAGAGCTTGCAGAGCACTGGGGAAAAGCAGGCAGAGAATTCCCTGCTACCACCTTCTCTGTGCCTGGGAAACAGAAGTGTTCCCATTGCTTCGCAGAATCGCTTTTGTGCAGAAAACAGTAACACTTGTTCAGAACGAAAGAAAGCACAGAGGCCCAGATTTTATGTTGTCCTGGAGAGCTTGCAGAGCACTGGGGAAAGGCAGGCAGAGAATTCCCTGCTAGCACCTTCTCTGTGCCTGGGAAGCAGAAGTGTTCACATTGCTTCGCAGAATCGCTTTTGTGCAGAAAACAGTAACACTTGTTCAGAACGAAGGAAAGCACAGAGCCCCAGTTTTTATGTTGTCCTGGAGAGCTTGCAGAGCACTGGGGAAAGGCAGGCAGAGAATTCCCTGCTAGCACCTTCTCTGTGCCTGGGAAGCAGAAGTGTTCACATTGCTTCGCAGAATCGCTTTTGTGCAGAAAACAATAACACTTGTTCAGAACGAAAGAAAGCACAGAGCCCCAGATTTTATGTTGTCCTGGAGAGCTTGCAGAGCACTGGGGAAAAGCAGGCAGAGAATTCCCTGCTACCACCTTCTCTGTGCCTGTGAAACAGAAGTGTTCCCATTGCTTCGCAGAATCGCTTTTGTGCAGAAAACAGTAACACTTGTTCAGAACGAAAGAAAGCACAGAGGCCCAGATTTTATGTTGTCCTGGAGAGCTTGCAGAGCACTGGGGAAAGGCAGGCAGAGAATTCCCTGCTAGCACCTTCTCTGTGCCTGGGAAGCAGAAGTGTTCACATTGCTTCGCAGAATCGCTTTTGTGCAGAAAACAGTAACACTTGTTCAGAACGAAAGAAAGCACAGAGCCCCAGATTTTATGTTGTCCTGGAGAGCTTGCAGAGCACTGGGGAAAAGCAGGCAGAGAATTCCCTGCTACCACCTTCTCTGTGCCTGGGAAACAGAAGTGTTCACATTGCTTCGCAGAATCGCTTTTGTGCAGAAAACAGTAACACTTGTTCAGAACGAAGGAAAGCACAGAGCCCCAGATTTTATGTTGTCCTGGAGAGCTTGCAGAGCACTGGGGAAAGGCAGGCAGAGAATTCCCTGCTAGCACCTTCTCTGTGCCTGGGAAGCAGAAGTGTTCACATTGCTTCGCAGAATCGCTTTTGTGCAGAAAACAGTAACACTTGTTCAGAACGAAAGAAAGCACAGAGCCCCAGATTTTATGTTGTCCTGGAGAGCTTGCAGAGCACTGGGGAAAGGCAGGCAGAGAATTCCCTGCTAGCACCTTCTCTGTGCCTGGGAAGCAGAAGTGTTCACATTGCTTCGCAGAATCGCTTTTGTGCAGAAAACAGTAACACTTGTTCAGAACGAAAGAAAGCACAGAGCCCCAGATTTTATGTTGTCCTGGAGAGCTTGCAGAGCACTGGGGAAAAGCAGGCAGAGAATTCCCTGCTAGCACCTTCTCTGTGCCTGGGAAACAGAAGTGTTCACATTGCTTCGCAGAATCGCTTTTGTGCAGAAAACAGTAACACTTGTTCAGAACGAAGGAAAGCACAGAGCCCCAGATTTTATGTTGTCCTGGAGAGCTTGCAGAGCACTGGGGAAAGGCAGGCAGAGAATTCCCTGCTAGCACCTTCTCTGTGCCTGGGAAGCAGAAGTGTTCACATTGCTTCGCAGAATCGCTTTTGTGCAGAAAACAGTAACACTTGTTCAGAACGAAAGAAAGCACAGAGCCCCAGATTTTATGTTGTCCTGGAGAGCTTGCAGAGCACTGGGGAAAAGCAGGCAGAGAATTCCCTGCTACCACCTTCTCTGTGCCTGGGAAACAGAAGTGTTCCCATTGCTTCGCAGAATCGCTTTTGTGCAGAAAACAGTAACACTTGTTCAGAACGAAAGAAAGCACAGAGGCCCAGATTTTATGTTGTCCTGGAGAGCTTGCAGAGCACTGGGGAAAGGCAGGCAGAGAATTCCCTGCTAGCACCTTCTCTGTGCCTGGGAAGCAGAAGTGTTCACATTGCTTCGCAGAATCGCTTTTGTGCAGAAAACAGTAACACTTGTTCAGAACGAAGGAAAGCACAGAGCCCCAGTTTTTATGTTGTCCTGGAGAGCTTGCAGAGCACTGGGGAAAGGCAGGCAGAGAATTCCCTGCTAGCACCTTCTCTGTGCCTGGGAAGCAGAAGTGTTCACATTGCTTCGCAGAATCGCTTTTGTGCAGAAAACAATAACACTTGTTCAGAACGAAAGAAAGCACAGAGCCCCAGATTTTATGTTGTCCTGGAGAGCTTGCAGAGCACTGGGGAAAAGCAGGCAGAGAATTCCCTGCTAGCACCTTCTCTGTGCCTGTGAAACAGAAGTGTTCCCATTGCTTCGCAGAATCGCTTTTGTGCAGAAAACAGTAACACTTGTTCAGAACGAAAGAAAGCACAGAGGCCCAGATTTTATGTTGTCCTGGAGAGCTTGCAGAGCACTGGGGAAAGGCAGGCAGAGAATTCCCTGCTAGCACCTTCTCTGTGCCTGGGAAGCAGAAGTGTTCACATTGCTTCGCAGAATCGCTTTTGTGCAGAAAACAGTAACACTTGTTCAGAACGAAAGAAAGCACAGAGCCCCAGATTTTATGTTGTCCTGGAGAGCTTGCAGAGCACTGGGGAAAAGCAGGCAGAGAATTCCCTGCTAGCACCTTCTCTGTGCCTGGGAAACAGAAGTGTTCACATTGCTTCGCAGAATCGCTTTTGTGCAGAAAACAGTAACACTTGTTCAGAACGAAGGAAAGCACAGAGCCCCAGATTTTATGTTGTCCTGGAGAGCTTGCAGAGCACTGGGGAAAGGCAGGCAGAGAATTCCCTGCTAGCACCTTCTCTGTGCCTGGGAAGCAGAAGTGTTCACATTGCTTCGCAGAATCGCTTTTGTGCAGAAAACAGTAACACTTGTTCAGAACGAAAGAAAGCACAGAGCCCCAGATTTTATGTTGTCCTGGAGAGCTTGCAGAGCACTGGGGAAAAGCAGGCAGAGAATTCCCTGCTAGCACCTTCTCTGTGCCTGGGAAACAGAAGTGTTCCCATTGCTTCGCAGAATCGCTTTTGTGCAGAAAACAGTAACACTTGTTCAGAACGAAAGAAAGCACAGAGCCCCAGATTTTATGTTGTCCTGGAGAGCTTGCAGAGCACTGGGGAAAAGCAGGCAGAGAATTCCCTGCTAGCACCTTCTCTGTGCCTGGGAAACAGAAGTGTTCACATTGCTTCGCAGAATCGCTTTTGTGCAGAAAACAGTAACACTTGTTCAGAACGAAGGAAAGCACAGAGCCCCAGATTTTATGTTGTCCTGGAGAGCTTGCAGAGCACTGGGGAAAGGCAGGCAGAGAATTCCCTGCTAGCACCTTCTCTGTGCCTGGGAAGCAGAAGTGTTCACATTGCTTCGCAGAATCGCTTTTGTGCAGAAAACAGTAACACTTGTTCAGAACGAAAGAAAGCACAGAGCCCCAGATTTTATGTTGTCCTGGAGAGCTTGCAGAGCACTGGGGAAAAGCAGGCAGAGAATTCCCTGCTAGCACCTTCTCTGTGCCTGGGAAACAGAAGTGTTCACATTGCTTCGCAGAATCGCTTTTGTGCAGAAAACAGTAACACTTGTTCAGAACGAAGGAAAGCACAGAGCCCCAGATTTTATGTTGTCCTGGAGAGCTTGCAGAGCACTGGGGAAAGGCAGGCAGAGAATTCCCTGCTAGCACCTTCTCTGTGCCTGGGAAGCAGAAGTGTTCACATTGCTTCGCAGAATCGCTTTTGTGCAGAAAACAATAACACTTGTTCAGAACGAAGGAAAGCACAGAGCCCCAGATTTTATGTTGTCCTGGAGAGCTTGCAGAGCACTGGGGAAAAGCAGGCAGAGAATTCCCTGCTAGCACCTTCTCTGTGCCTGGGAAGCAGAAGTGTTCACATTGCTTCGCAGAATCGCTTTTGTGCAGAAAACAGTAACACTTGTTCAGAACGAAAGAAAGCACAGAGCCCCAGATTTTATGTTGTCCTGGAGAGCTTGCAGAGCACTGGGGAAAAGCAGGCAGAGAATTCCCTGCTAGCACCTTCTCTGTGCCTGGGAAACAGAAGTGTTCCCATTGCTTCGCAGAATCGCTTTTGTGCAGAAAACAGTAACACTTGTTCAGAACGAAAGAAAGCACAGAGCCCCAGATTTTATGTTGTCCTGGAGAGCTTGCAGAGCACTGGGGAAAAGCAGGCAGAGAATTCCCTGCTACCACCTTCTCTGTGCCTGGGAAACAGAAGTGTTCACATTGCTTCGCAGAATCGCTTTTGTGCAGAAAACAGTAACACTTGTTCAGAACGAAGGAAAGCACAGAGCCCCAGTTTTTATGTTGTCCTGGAGAGCTTGCAGAGCACTGGGGAAAGGCAGGCAGAGAATTCCCTGCTAGCACCTTCTCTGTGCCTGGGAAGCAGAAGTGTTCACATTGCTTCGCAGAATCGCTTTTGTGCAGAAAACAATAACACTTGTTCAGAACGAAGGAAAGCACAGAGCCCCAGATTTTATGTTGTCCTGGAGAGCTTGCAGAGCACTGGGGAAAAGCAGGCAGAGAATTCCCTGCTAGCACCTTCTCTGTGCCTGGGAAGCAGAAGTGTTCACATTGCTTCGCAGAATCGCTTTTGTGCAGAAAACAGTAACACTTGTTCAGAACGAAAGAAAGCACAGAGCCCCCGATTTTATGTTGTCCTGGAGAGCTTGCAGAGCACTGGGGAAAAGCAGGCAGAGAATTCCCTGCTAGCACCTTCTCTGTGCCTGGGAAACAGAAGTGTTCCCATTGCTTCGCAGAATCGCTTTTGTGCAGAAAACAGTAACACTTGTTCAGAACGAAAGAAAGCACAGAGCCCCAGATTTTATGTTGTCCTGGAGAGCTTGCAGAGCACTGGGGAAAAGCAGGCAGAGAATTCCCTGCTACCACCTTCTCTGTGCCTGGGAAACAGAAGTGTTCACATTGCTTCGCAGAATCGCTTTTGTGCAGAAAACAGTAACACTTGTTCAGAACGAAGGAAAGCACAGAGCCCCAGATTTTATGTTGTCCTGGAGAGCTTGCAGAGCACTGGGGAAAGGCAGGCAGAGAATTCCCTGCTAGCACCTTCTCTGTGCCTGGGAAGCAGAAGTGTTCACATTGCTTCGCAGAATCGCTTTTGTGCAGAAAACAGTAACACTTGTTCAGAACGAAAGAAAGCACAGAGCCCCAGATTTTATGTTGTCCTGGAGAGCTTGCAGAGCACTGGGGAAAAGCAGGCAGAGAATTCCCTGCTACCACCTTCTCTGTGCCTGGGAAACAGAAGTGTTCACATTGCTTCGCAGAATCGCTTTTGTGCAGAAAACAGTAACACTTGTTCAGAACGAAGGAAAGCACAGAGCCCCAGATTTTATGTTGTCCTGGAGAGCTTGCAGAGCACTGGGGAAAGGCAGGCAGAGAATTCCCTGCTAGCACCTTCTCTGTGCCTGGGAAGCAGAAGTGTTCACATTGCTTCGCAGAATCGCTTTTGTGCAGAAAACAATAACACTTGTTCAGAACGAAAGAAAGCACAGAGGCCCAGATTTTATGTTGTCCTGGAGAGCTTGCAGAGCACTGGGGAAAGGCAGGCAGAGAATTCCCTGCTAGCACCTTCTCTGTGCCTGGGAAGCAGAAGTGTTCACATTGCTTCGCAGAATCGCTTTTGTGCAGAAAACAGTAACACTTGTTCACAACGAAAGAAAGCACAGAGCCCCAGATTTTATGTTGTCCTGGAGAGCTTGCAGAGCACTGGGGAAAAGCAGGCAGAGAATTCCCTGCTAGCACCTTCTTTGTGCCTGTTCACATTGCTTCGCAGAATCGCTTTTGTGCAGAAAACAGTAACACTTGTTCAGAACGAAAGAAAGCACAGAGCCCCAGATTTTATGTTGTCCTGGAGAGCTTGCAGAGCACTGGGGAAAAGGAAGAAGAGAATTCCCTGCTAGCACCTTCTCTGTGCCTGGGAAACAGAAGTGTTCCCATTGCTTCGCAGAATCGCTTTTGTGCAGAAAACAGTAACACTTGTTCAGAACGAAAGAAAGCACAGAGCCCCAGATTTTATGTTGTCCTGGAGAGCTTGCAGAGCACTGGGGAAAGGCAGGCAGAGAATTCCCTGCTAGCACCTTCTCTGTGCCTGGGAAGCAGAAGTGTTCACATTGCTTCGCAGAATCGCTTTTGTGCAGAAAACAGTAACACTTGTTCAGAACGAAAGAAAGCACAGAGCCCCAGATTTTATGTTGTCCTGGAGAGCTTGCAGAGCACTGGGGAAAGGCAGGCAGAGAATTCCCTGCTAGCACCTTCTCTGTGCCTGGGAAGCAGAAGTGTTCAAATTGCTTCGCAGAATCGCTTTTGTGCAGAAAACAGTAACACTTGTTCACAACGAAAGAAAGCACAGAGCCCCAGATTTTATGTTGTCCTGGAGAGCTTGCAGAGCACTGGGGAAAGGCAGGCAGAGAATTCCCTGCTAGCACCTTCTCTGTGCCTGGGAAGCAGAAGTGTTCAAATTGCTTCGCAGAATCGCTTTTGTGCAGAAAACAGTAACACTTGTTCACAACGAAAGAAAGCACAGAGCCCCAGATTTTATGTTGTCCTGGAGAGCTTGCAGAGCACTGGGGAAAAGCAGGCAGAGAATTCCCTGCTAGCACCTTCTTTGTGCCTGTTCACATTGCTTCGCAGAATCGCTTTTGTGCAGAAAACAGTAACACTTGTTCAGAACGAAAGAAAGCACAGAGCCCCAGATTTTATGTTGTCCTGGAGAGCTTGCAGAGCACTGGGGAAAAGCAGGCAGAGAATTCCCTGCTAGCACCTTCTCTGTGCCTGGGAAACAGAAGTGTTCACATTGCTTCGCAGAATCGCTTTTGTGCAGAAAACAGTAACACTTGTTCAGAACGAAGGAAAGCACAGAGCCCCAGATGTTATGTTGTCCTGGAGAGCTTGCAGAGCACTGGGGAAAGGCAGGCAGAGAATTCCCTGCTAGCACCTTCTCTGTGCCTGGGAAGCAGAAGTGTTCACATTGCTTCGCAGAATCGCTTTTGTGCAGAAAACAGTAACACTTGTTCAGAACGAAAGAAAGCACAGAGCCCCAGATTTTATGTTGTCCTGGAGAGCTTGCAGAGCACTGGGGAAAAGCAGGCAGAGAATTCCCTGCTACCACCTTCTCTGTGCCTGGGAAACAGAAGTGTTCACATTGCTTCGCAGAATCGCTTTTGTGCAGAAAACAGTAACACTTGTTTACAACGAAAGAAAGCACAGAGCCCCAGATTTTATGTTGTCCTGGAGAGCTTGCAGAGCACTGGGGAAAGGCAGGCAGAGAATTCCCTGCTAGCACCTTCTCTGTGCCTGGGAAGCAGAAGTGTTCACATTGCTTCGCAGAATCGCTTTTGTGCAGAAAACAGTAACACTTGTTCAGAACGAAAGAAAGCACAGAGCCCCAGATTTTATGTTGTCCTGGAGAGCTTGCAGAGCACTGGGGAAAAGCAGGCAGAGAATTCCCTGCTACCACCTTCTCTGTGCCTGGGAAACAGAAGTGTTCACATTGCTTCGCAGAATCGCTTTTGTGCAGAAAACAGTAACACTTGTTCAGAACGAAGGAAAGCACAGAGCCCCAGATTTTATGTTGTCCTGGAGAGCTTGCAGAGCACTGGGGAAAGGCAGGCAGAGAATTCCCTGCTAGCACCTTCTCTGTGCCTGGGAAGCAGAAGTGTTCACATTGCTTCGCAGAATCGCTTTAGTGCAGAAAACAGTAACACTTGTTCAGAACGAAAGAAAGCACAGAGCCCCAGATTTTATGTTGTCCTGGAGAGCTTGCAGAGCACTGGGGAAAAGCAGGCAGAGAATTCCCTGCTAGCACCTTCTCTGTGCCTGGGAAGCAGAAGTCTTCACATTGCTTCGCAGAATCGCTTTTGTGCAGAAAACAGTAACACTTGTTCAGAACGAAGGAAAGCACAGAGCCCCAGATTTTATGTTGTCCTGGAGAGCTTGCAGAGCACTGGGGAAAGGCAGGCAGAGAATTCCCTGTTAGCACCTTCTCTGTGCCTGGGAAGCAGAAGTGTTCACATTGCTTCGCAGAATCGCTTTTGTGCAGAAAACAGTAACACTTGTTCAGAACGAAAGAAAGCACAGAGCCCCAGATTTTATGTTGTCCTGGAGAGCTTGCAGAGCACTGGGGAAAAGCAGGCAGAGAATTCCCTGCTACCACCTTCTCTGTGCCTGGGAAACAGAAGTGTTCACATTGCTTCGCAGAATCGCTTTTGTGCAGAAAACAGTAACAGTTGTTCAGAATGAAGGAAAGCACAGAGCCCCAGATTTTATGATGTCCTGGAGAGCTTGCAGAGCACTGGGGAAAGGCAGGCAGAGAATTCCCTGCTAGCACCTTCTCTGTGCCTGGGAAGCAGAAGTGTTCACATTGCTTCGCAGAATCGCTTTTGTGCAGAAAACAATAACACTTGTTCAGAACGAAAGAAAGCATAGAGGCCCAGATTTTATGTTGTCCTGGAGAGCTTGCAGAGCACTGGGGAAAGGCAGGCAGAGAATTCCCTGCTAGCACCTTCTCTGTGCCTGGGAAGCAGAAGTGTTCACATTGCTTCGCAGAATCGCTTTTGTGCAGAAAACAGTAACACTTGTTCAGAACGAAAGAAAGCACAGAGCCCCAGATTTTATGTTGTCCTGGAGAGCTTGCAGAGCACTGGGGAAAAGCAGGCAGAGAATTCCCTGCTACCACCTTCTCTGTGCCTGGGAAACAGAAGTGTTCACATTGCTTCGCAGAATCGCTTTTGTGCAGAAAACAGTAACACTTGTTCAGAACGAAGGAAAGCACAGAGCCCCAGATTTTATGTTGTCCTGGAGAGCTTGCAGAGCACTGGGGAAAGGCAGGCAGAGAATTCCCTGCTAGCACCTTCTCTGTGCCTGGGAAGCAGAAGTGTTCACATTGCTTCGCAGAATCGCTTTTGTGCAGAAAACAATAACACTTGTTCAGAACGAAGGAAAGCACAGAGCCCCAGATTTTATGTTGTCCTGGAGAGCTTGCAGAGCACTGGGGAAAAGCAGGCAGAGAATTCCCTGCTAGCACCTTCTCTGTGCCTGGGAAGCAGAAGTGTTCACATTGCTTCGCAGAATCGCTTTTGTGCAGAAAACAGTAACACTTGTTCAGAACGAAAGAAAGCACAGAGCCCCAGATTTTATGTTGTCCTGGAGAGCTTGCAGAGCACTGGGGAAAAGCAGGCAGAGAATTCCCTGCTAGCACCTTCTCTGTGCCTGGGAAACAGAAGTGTTCCCATTGCTTCGCAGAATCGCTTTTGTGCAGAAAACAGTAACACTTGTTCAGAACGAAAGAAAGCACAGAGCCCCAGATTTTATGTTGTCCTGGAGAGCTTGCAGAGCACTGGGGAAAAGCAGGCAGAGAATTCCCTGCTACCACCTTCTCTGTGCCTGGGAAACAGAAGTGTTCACATTGCTTCGCAGAATCGCTTTTGTGCAGAAAACAGTAACACTTGTTCAGAACGAAGGAAAGCACAGAGCCCCAGTTTTTATGTTGTCCTGGAGAGCTTGCAGAGCACTGGGGAAAGGCAGGCAGAGAATTCCCTGCTAGCACCTTCTCTGTGCCTGGGAAGCAGAAGTGTTCACATTGCTTCGCAGAATCGCTTTTGTGCAGAAAACAATAACACTTGTTCAGAACGAAAGAAAGCACAGAGCCCCAGATTTTATGTTGTCCTGGAGAGCTTGCAGAGCACTGGGGAAAAGCAGGCAGAGAATTCCCTGCTACCACCTTCTCTGTGCCTGTGAAACAGAAGTGTTCACATTGCTTCGCAGAATCGCTTTTGTGCAGAAAACAGTAACACTTGTTCAGAACGAAAGAAAGCACAGAGCCCCAGATTTTATGTTGTTCTGGAGAGCTTGCAGAGCACTGGGGAAAAGCAGGCAGAGAATTCCCTGCTAGCACCTTCTCTGTGCCTGGGAAACAGAAGTGTTCACATTGCTTCGCAGAATCGCTTTTGTGCAGAAAACAGTAACACTTGTTCAGAACGAAGGAAAGCACAGAGCCCCAGATTTTATGTTGTCCTGGAGAGCTTGCAGAGCACTGGGGAAAGGCAGGCAGAGAATTCCCTGCTAGCACCTTCTCTGTGCCTGGGAAGCAGAAGTGTTCACATTGCTTCGCAGAATCGCTTTTGTGCAGAAAACAGTAACACTTGTTCAGAACGAAAGAAAGCACAGAGCCCCAGATTTTATGTTGTCCTGGAGAGCTTGCAGAGCACTGGGGAAAAGCAGGCAGAGAATTCCCTGCTAGCACCTTCTCTGTGCCTGGGAAACAGAAGTGTTCCCATTGCTTCGCAGAATCGCTTTTGTGCAGAAAACAGTAACACTTGTTCAGAACGAAGGAAAGCACAGAGCCCCAGTTTTTATGTTGTCCTGGAGAGCTTGCAGAGCACTGGGGAAAGGCAGGCAGAGAATTCCCTGCTAGCACCTTCTCTGTGCCTGGGAAGCAGAAGTGTTCACATTGCTTCGCAGAATCGCTTTTGTGCAGAAAACAATAACACTTGTTCAGAAAGAAAGCAAGCACAGAGCCCCAGATTTTATGTTGTCCTGGAGAGCTTGCAGAGCACTGGGGAAAAGCAGGCAGAGAATTCCCTGCTGACACCTTCTCTGTGCCTGGGAAACAGAAGTGTTCCCATTGCTTCGCAGAATCGCTTTTGTGCAGAAAACAGTAACACTTGTTCAGAACGAAAGAAAGCACAGAGGCCCAGATTTTATGTTGTCCTGGAGAGCTTGCAGAGCACTGGGGAAAGGCAGGCAGAGAATTCCCTGCTAGCACCTTCTCTGTGCCTGGGAAGCAGAAGTGTTCACATTGCTTCGCAGAATCGCTTTTGTGCAGAAAACAGTAACACTTGTTCAGAACGAAAGAAAGCACAGAGCCCCAGATTTTATGTTGTCCTGGAGAGCTTGCAGAGCACTGGGGAAAAGCAGGCAGAGAATTCCCTGCTACCACCTTCTCTGTGCCTGGGAAACAGAAGTGTTCACATTGCTTCGCAGAATCGCTTTTGTGCAGAAAACAGTAACACTTGTTCAGAACGAAGGAAAGCACAGAGCCCCAGATTTTATGTTGTCCTGGAGAGCTTGCAGAGCACTGGGGAAAGGCAGGCAGAGAATTCCCTGCTAGCACCTTCTCTGTGCCTGGGAAGCAGAAGTGTTCACATTGCTTCGCAGAATCGCTTTTGTGCAGAAAACAGTAACACTTGTTCAGAACGAAAGAAAGCACAGAGCCCCAGATTTTATGTTGTCCTGGAGAGCTTGCAGAGCACTGGGGAAAAGCAGGCAGAGAATTCCCTGCTACCACCTTCTCTGTGCCTGGGAAACAGAAGTGTTCACATTGCTTCGCAGAATCGCTTTTGTGCAGAAAACAGTAACACTTGTTCAGAACGAAGGAAAGCACAGAGCCCCAGTTTTTATGTTGTCCTGGAGAGCTTGCAGAGCACTGGGGAAAGGCAGGCAGAGAATTCCCTGCTAGCACCTTCTCTGTGCCTGGGAAGCAGAAGTGTTCACATTGCTTCGCAGAATCGCTTTTGTGCAGAAAACAGTAACACTTGTTCAGAACGAAAGAAAGCACAGAGCCCCAGATTTTATGTTGTCCTGGAGAGCTTGCAGAGCACTGGGGAAAAGCAGGCAGAGAATTCCCTGCTACCACCTTCTCTGTGCCTGGGAAACAGAAGTGTTCACATTGCTTCGCAGAATCGCTTTTGTGCAGAAAACAGTAACACTTGTTCAGAACGAAGGAAAGCACAGAGCCCCAGATTTTATGTTGTCCTGGAGAGCTTGCAGAGCACTGGGGAAAGGCAGGCAGAGAATTCCCTGCTAGCACCTTCTCTGTGCCTGGGAAGCAGAAGTGTTCACATTGCTTCGCAGAATCGCTTTTGTGCAGAAAACAGTAACACTTGTTCAGAACGAAAGAAAGCACAGAGCCCCAGATTTTATGTTGTCCTGGAGAGCTTGCAGAGCACTGGGGAAAAGCAGGCAGAGAATTCCCTGCTAGCACCTTCTCTGTGCCTGGGAAACAGAAGTGTTCCCATTGCTTCGCAGAATCGCTTTTGTGCAGAAAACAGTAACACTTGTTCAGAACGAAGGAAAGCACAGAGCCCCAGATTTTATGTTGTCCTGGAGAGCTTGCAGAGCACTGGGGAAAGGCAGGCAGAGAATTCCCTGCTAGCACCTTCTCTGTGCCTGGGAAGCAGAAGTGTTCAAATTGCTTCGCAGAATCGCTTTTGTGCAGAAAACAGTAACACTTGTTCAGAACGAAGGAAAGCACAGAGCCCCAGATGTTATGTTGTCCTGGAGAGCTTGCAGAGCACTGGGGAAAGGCAGGCAGAGAATTCCCTGCTAGCACCTTCTCTGTGCCTGGGAAGCAGAAGTGTTCACATTGCTTCGCAGAATCGCTTTTGTGCAGAAAACAGTAACACTTGTTCAGAACGAAAGAAAGCACAGAGCCCCAGATTTTATGTTGTCCTGGAGAGCTTGCAGAGCACTGGGGAAAAGCAGGCAGAGAATTCCCTGCTAGCACCTTCTTTGTGCCTGTTCACATTGCTTCGCAGAATCGCTTTTGTGCAGAAAACAGTAACACTTGTTCAGAACGAAAGAAAGCACAGAGCCCCAGATTTTATGTTGTCCTGGAGAGCTTGCAGAGCACTGGGGAAAAGCAGGCAGAGAATTCCCTGCTAGCACCTTCTCTGTGCCTGGGAAGCAGAAGTGTTCACATTGCTTCGCAGAATCGCTTTTGTGCAGAAAACAGTAACACTTGTTCAGAACGAAAGAAAGCACAGAGCCCCAGATTTTATGTTGTCCTGGAGAGCTTGCAGAGCACTGGGGAAAAGCAGGCAGAGAATTCCCTGCTACCACCTTCTCTGTGCCTGGGAAACAGAAGTGTTCACATTGCTTCGCAGAATCGCTTTTGTGCAGAAAACAGTAACACTTGTTCAGAACGAAGGAAAGCACAGAGCCCCAGATTTTATGTTGTCCTGGAGAGCTTGCAGAGCACTGGGGAAAGGCAGGCAGAGAATTCCCTGCTAGCACCTTCTCTGTGCCTGGGAAGCAGAAGTGTTCACATTGCTTCGCAGAATCGCTTTTGTGCAGAAAACAGTAACACTTGTTCAGAACGAAAGAAAGCACAGAGCCCCAGATTTTATGTTGTCCTGGAGAGCTTGCAGAGCACTGGGGAAAAGCAGGCAGAGAATTCCCTGCTAGCACCTTCTCTGTGCCTGGGAAACAGAAGTGTTCCCATTGCTTCGCAGAATCGCTTTTGTGCAGAAAACAGTAACACTTGTTCAGAACGAAGGAAAGCACAGAGCCCCAGATTTTATGTTGTCCTGGAGAGCTTGCAGAGCACTGGGGAAAGGCAGGCAGAGAATTCCCTGCTAGCACCTTCTCTGTGCCTGGGAAGCAGAAGTGTTCAAATTGCTTCGCAGAATCGCTTTTGTGCAGAAAACAGTAACACTTGTTCAGAACGAAAGAAAGCACAGAGCCCCAGATTTTATGTTGTCCTGGAGAGCTTGCAGAGCACTGGGGAAAAGCAGGCAGAGAATTCCCTGCTAGCACCTTCTTTGTGCCTGTTCACATTGCTTCGCAGAATCGCTTTTGTGCAGAAAACAGTAACACTTGTTCAGAACGAAAGAAAGCACAGAGCCCCAGATTTTATGTTGTCCTGGAGAGCTTGCAGAGCACTGGGGAAAAGCAGGCAGAGAATTCCCTGCTAGCACCTTCTCTGTGCCTGGGAAACAGAAGTGTTCACATTGCTTCGCAGAATCGCTTTTGTGCAGAAAACAGTAACACTTGTTCAGAACGAAGGAAAGCACAGAGCCCCAGATGTTATGTTGTCCTGGAGAGCTTGCAGAGCACTGGGGAAAGGCAGGCAGAGAATTCCCTGCTAGCACCTTCTCTGTGCCTGGGAAGCAGAAGTGTTCACATTGCTTCGCAGAATCGCTTTTGTGCAGAAAACAGTAACACTTGTTCAGAACGAAAGAAAGCACAGAGCCCCAGATTTTATGTTGTCCTGGAGAGCTTGCAGAGCACTGGGGAAAAGCAGGCAGAGAATTCCCTGCTACCACCTTCTCTGTGCCTGGGAAACAGAAGTGTTCACATTGCTTCGCAGAATCGCTTTTGTGCAGAAAACAGTAACACTTGTTCAGAACGAAGGAAAGCACAGAGCCCCAGATTTTATGTTGTCCTGGAGAGCTTGCAGAGCACTGGGGAAAGGCAGGCAGAGAATTCCCTGCTAGCACCTTCTCTGTGCCTGGGAAGCAGAAGTGTTCACATTGCTTCGCAGAATCGCTTTAGTGCAGAAAACAGTAACACTTGTTCAGAACGAAAGAAAGCACAGAGCCCCAGATTTTATGTTGTCCTGGAGAGCTTGCAGAGCACTGGGGAAAAGCAGGCAGAGAATTCCCTGCTAGCACCTTCTCTGTGCCTGGGAAGCAGAAGTCTTCACATTGCTTCGCAGAATCGCTTTTGTGCAGAAAACAGTAACACTTGTTCAGAACGAAGGAAAGCACAGAGCCCCAGATTTTATGTTGTCCTGGAGAGCTTGCAGAGCACTGGGGAAAGGCAGGCAGAGAATTCCCTGCTAGCACCTTCTCTGTGCCTGGGAAGCAGAAGTGTTCACATTGCTTCGCAGAATCGCTTTTGTGCAGAAAACAGTAACACTTGTTCAGAACGAAAGAAAGCACAGAGCCCCAGATTTTATGTTGTCCTGGAGAGCTTGCAGAGCACTGGGGAAAAGCAGGCAGAGAATTCCCTGCTAGCACCTTCTCTGTGCCTGGGAAACAGAAGTGTTCCCATTGCTTCGCAGAATCGCTTTTGTGCAGAAAACAGTAACACTTGTTCAGAACGAAGGAAAGCACAGAGCCCCAGATTTTATGTTGTCCTGGAGAGCTTGCAGAGCACTGGGGAAAAGCAGGCAGAGAATTCCCTGCTAGCACCTTCTTTGTGCCTGTTCACATTGCTTCGCAGAATCGCTTTTGTGCAGAAAACAGTAACACTTGTTCAGAACGAAAGAAAGCACAGAGCCCCAGATTTTATGTTGTCCTGGAGAGCTTGCAGAGCACTGGGGAAAAGCAGGCAGAGAATTCCCTGCTAGCACCTTCTCTGTGCCTGGGAAGCAGAAGTGTTCACATTGCTTCGCAGAATCGCTTTTGTGCAGAAAACAGTAACACTTGTTCAGAACGAAAGAAAGCACAGAGCCCCAGATTTTATGTTGTCCTGGAGAGCTTGCAGAGCACTGGGGAAAAGCAGGCAGAGAATTCCCTGCTACCACCTTCTCTGTGCCTGGGAAACAGAAGTGTTCACATTGCTTCGCAGAATCGCTTTTGTGCAGAAAACAGTAACACTTGTTCAGAACGAAGGAAAGCACAGAGCCCCAGATTTTATGTTGTCCTGGAGAGCTTGCAGAGCACTGGGGAAAGGCAGGCAGAGAATTCCCTGCTAGCACCTTCTCTGTGCCTGGGAAGCAGAAGTGTTCACATTGCTTCGCAGAATCGCTTTTGTGCAGAAAACAGTAACACTTGTTCAGAACGAAAGAAAGCACAGAGCCCCAGATTTTATGTTGTCCTGGAGAGCTTGCAGAGCACTGGGGAAAAGCAGGCAGAGAATTCCCTGCTAGCACCTTCTCTGTGCCTGGGAAACAGAAGTGTTCCCATTGCTTCGCAGAATCGCTTTTGTGCAGAAAACAGTAACACTTGTTCAGAACGAAGGAAAGCACAGAGCCCCAGATTTTATGTTGTCCTGGAGAGCTTGCAGAGCACTGGGGAAAGGCAGGCAGAGAATTCCCTGCTAGCACCTTCTCTGTGCCTGGGAAGCAGAAGTGTTCAAATTGCTTCGCAGAATCGCTTTTGTGCAGAAAACAGTAACACTTGTTCACAACGAAAGAAAGCACAGAGCCCCAGATTTTATGTTGTCCTGGAGAGCTTGCAGAGCACTGGGGAAAGGCAGGCAGAGAATTCCCTGCTAGCACCTTCTCTGTGCCTGGGAAGCAGAAGTGTTCAAATTGCTTCGCAGAATCGCTTTTGTGCAGAAAACAGTAACACTTGTTCACAACGAAAGAAAGCACAGAGCCCCAGATTTTATGTTGTCCTGGAGAGCTTGCAGAGCACTGGGGAAAAGCAGGCAGAGAATTCCCTGCTAGCACCTTCTTTGTGCCTGTTCACATTGCTTCGCAGAATCGCTTTTGTGCAGAAAACAGTAACACTTGTTCAGAACGAAAGAAAGCACAGAGCCCCAGATTTTATGTTGTCCTGGAGAGCTTGCAGAGCACTGGGGAAAAGCAGGCAGAGAATTCCCTGCTAGCACCTTCTCTGTGCCTGGGAAACAGAAGTGTTCACATTGCTTCGCAGAATCGCTTTTGTGCAGAAAACAGTAACACTTGTTCAGAACGAAGGAAAGCACAGAGCCCCAGATGTTATGTTGTCCTGGAGAGCTTGCAGAGCACTGGGGAAAGGCAGGCAGAGAATTCCCTGCTAGCACCTTCTCTGTGCCTGGGAAGCAGAAGTGTTCACATTGCTTCGCAGAATCGCTTTTGTGCAGAAAACAGTAACACTTGTTCAGAACGAAAGAAAGCACAGAGCCCCAGATTTTATGTTGTCCTGGAGAGCTTGCAGAGCACTGGGGAAAAGCAGGCAGAGAATTCCCTGCTACCACCTTCTCTGTGCCTGGGAAACAGAAGTGTTCACATTGCTTCGCAGAATCGCTTTTGTGCAGAAAACAGTAACACTTGTTCAGAACGAAGGAAAGCACAGAGCCCCAGATTTTATGTTGTCCTGGAGAGCTTGCAGAGCACTGGGGAAAGGCAGGCAGAGAATTCCCTGCTAGCACCTTCTCTGTGCCTGGGAAGCAGAAGTGTTCACATTGCTTCGCAGAATCGCTTTAGTGCAGAAAACAGTAACACTTGTTCAGAACGAAAGAAAGCACAGAGCCCCAGATTTATGTTGTCCTGGAGAGCTTGCAGAGCACTGGGGAAAAGCAGGCAGAGAATTCCCTGCTAGCACCTTCTCTGTGCCTGGGAAGCAGAAGTCTTCACATTGCTTCGCAGAATCGCTTTTGTGCAGAAAACAGTAACACTTGTTCAGAACGAAGGAAAGCACAGAGCCCCAGATTTTATGTTGTCCTGGAGAGCTTGCAGAGCACTGGGGAAAGGCAGGCAGAGAATTCCCTGCTAGCACCTTCTCTGTGCCTGGGAAGCAGAAGTGTTCACATTGCTTCGCAGAATCGCTTTTGTGCAGAAAACAGTAACACTTGTTCAGAACGAAAGAAAGCACAGAGCCCCAGATTTTATGTTGTCCTGGAGAGCTTGCAGAGCACTGGGGAAAAGCAGGCAGAGAATTCCCTGCTAGCACCTTCTCTGTGCCTGGGAAACAGAAGTGTTCCCATTGCTTCGCAGAATCGCTTTTGTGCAGAAAACAGTAACACTTGTTCAGAACGAAGGAAAGCACAGAGCCCCAGATTTTATGTTGTCCTGGAGAGCTTGCAGAGCACTGGGGAAAGGCAGGCAGAGAATTCCCTGCTAGCACCTTCTCTGTGCCTGGGAAGCAGAAGTGTTCAAATTGCTTCGCAGAATCGCTTTTGTGCAGAAAACAGTAACACTTGTTCACAACGAAAGAAAGCACAGAGCCCCAGATTTTATGTTGTCCTGGAGAGCTTGCAGAGCACTGGGGAAAGGCAGGCAGAGAATTCCCTGCTAGCACCTTCTCTGTGCCTGGGAAGCAGAAGTGTTCACATTGCTTCGCAGAATCGCTTTTGTGCAGAAAACAGTAACACTTGTTCAGAACGAAAGAAAGCACAGAGCCCCAGATTTTATGTTGTCCTGGAGAGCTTGCAGAGCACTGGGGAAAAGCAGGCAGAGAATTCCCTGCTAGCACCTTCTCTGTGCCTGGGAAACAGAAGTGTTCACATTGCTTCGCAGAATCGCTTTTGTGCAGAAAACAGTAACACTTGTTCAGAACGAAGGAAAGCACAGAGCCCCAGATGTTATGTTGTCCTGGAGAGCTTGCAGAGCACTGGGGAAAGGCAGGCAGAGAATTCCCTGCTAGCACCTTCTCTGTGCCTGGGAAGCAGAAGTGTTCACATTGCTTCGCAGAATCGCTTTTGTGCAGAAAACAGTAACACTTGTTCAGAACGAAAGAAAGCACAGAGCCCCAGATTTTATGTTGTCCTGGAGAGCTTGCAGAGCACTGGGGAAAAGCAGGCAGAGAATTCCCTGCTAGCCACCTTCTCTGTGCCTGGGAAACAGAAGTGTTCACATTGCTTCGCAGAATCGCTTTTGTGCAGAAAACAGTAACACTTGTTCAGAACGAAGGAAAGCACAGAGCCCCAGATTTTATGTTGTCCTGGAGAGCTTGCAGAGCACTGGGGAAAGGCAGGCAGAGAATTCCCTGCTAGCACCTTCTCTGTGCCTGGGAAGCAGAAGTGTTCACATTGCTTCGCAGAATCGCTTTAGTGCAGAAAACAGTAACACTTGTTCAGAACGAAAGAAAGCACAGAGCCCCAGATTTTATGTTGTCCTGGAGAGCTTGCAGAGCACTGGGGAAAAGCAGGCAGAGAATTCCCTGCTAGCACCTTCTCTGTGCCTGGGAAGCAGAAGTCTTCACATTGCTTCGCAGAATCGCTTTTGTGCAGAAAACAGTAACACTTGTTCAGAACGAAGGAAAGCACAGAGCCCCAGATTTTATGTTGTCCTGGAGAGCTTGCAGAGCACTGGGGAAAGGCAGGCAGAGAATTCCCTGTTAGCACCTTCTCTGTGCCTGGGAAGCAGAAGTGTTCACATTGCTTCGCAGAATCGCTTTTGTGCAGAAAACAGTAACACTTGTTCAGAACGAAAGAAAGCACAGAGCCCCAGATTTTATGTTGTCCTGGAGAGCTTGCAGAGCACTGGGAAAAGCAGGCAGAGAATTCCCTGCTAGCCACCTTCTCTGTGCCTGGGAAACAGAAGTGTTCACATTGCTTCGCAGAATCGCTTTTGTGCAGAAAACAGTAACAGTTGTTCAGAATGAAGGAAAGCACAGAGCCCCAGATTTTATGATGTCCTGGAGAGCTTGCAGAGCACTGGGGAAAGGCAGGCAGAGAATTCCCTGCTAGCACCTTCTCTGTGCCTGGGAAGCAGAAGTGTTCACATTGCTTCGCAGAATCGCTTTTGTGCAGAAAACAATAACACTTGTTCAGAACGAAAGAAAGCAAGAGGCCCCAGATTTTATGTTGTCCTGGAGAGCTTGCAGAGCACTGGGGAAAGGCAGGCAGAGAATTCCCTGCTAGCACCTTCTCTGTGCCTGGGAAGCAGAAGTGTTCACATTGCTTCGCAGAATCGCTTTTGTGCAGAAAACAGTAACACTTGTTCAGAACGAAAGAAAGCACAGAGCCCCAGATTTTATGTTGTCCTGGAGAGCTTGCAGAGCACTGGGGAAAAGCAGGCAGAGAATTCCCTGCTAGCCACCTTCTCTGTGCCTGGGAAACAGAAGTGTTCACATTGCTTCGCAGAATCGCTTTTGTGCAGAAAACAGTAACACTTGTTCAGAACGAAGGAAAGCACAGAGCCCCAGATTTTATGTTGTCCTGGAGAGCTTGCAGAGCACTGGGGAAAGGCAGGCAGAGAATTCCCTGCTAGCACCTTCTCTGTGCCTGGGAAGCAGAAGTGTTCACATTGCTTCGCAGAATCGCTTTTGTGCAGAAAACAAGTAACACTTGTTCAGAACGAAGGAAAGCACAGAGCCCCAGATTTTATGTTGTCCTGGAGAGCTTGCAGAGCACTGGGGAAAAGCAGGCAGAGAATTCCCTGCTAGCACCTTCTCTGTGCCTGGGAAGCAGAAGTGTTCACATTGCTTCGCAGAATCGCTTTTGTGCAGAAAACAGTAACACTTGTTCAGAACGAAAGAAAGCACAGAGCCCCAGATTTTATGTTGTCCTGGAGAGCTTGCAGAGCACTGGGGAAAAGCAGGCAGAGAATTCCCTGCTAGCACCTTCTCTGTGCCTGGGAAACAGAAGTGTTCCCATTGCTTCGCAGAATCGCTTTTGTGCAGAAAACAGTAACACTTGTTCAGAACGAAAGAAAGCACAGAGCCCCAGATTTTATGTTGTCCTGGAGAGCTTGCAGAGCACTGGGGAAAAGCAGGCAGAGAATTCCCTGCTACCACCTTCTCTGTGCCTGGGAAACAGAAGTGTTCACATTGCTTCGCAGA
Source organism: Strix uralensis (assembly GCF_047716275.1). Lineage (NCBI taxonomy): Eukaryota > Metazoa > Chordata > Aves > Strigiformes > Strigidae > Strix > Strix uralensis. The sequence continues at coordinate 25,671 of NW_027437110.1, forward strand.
ATCGCTTTTGTGCAGAAAACAGTAACACTTGTTCAGAACGAAGGAAAGCACAGAGCCCCAGTTTTTATGTTGTCCTGGAGAGCTTGCAGAGCACTGGGGAAAGGCAGGCAGAGAAT
>NW_027437111.1:0-25773 GCF_047716275.1 Strix uralensis
CAGCATTGTCACCCCCACCCATGGCACTGCCACCCCACAAGGGTGTCACTGTGCCACCCCCCCCCCTCCCCCAAGACGACCTGAGCTTGTCCCCTCCCCACAGGGGACCCCTTGTCACCCCCGGGGTGACGTCACTTGGGGTGGGGGGGGTGACACCCGCTCAAGGACACGTTTGTGCCTGTCCCTCGCTTGGTGACACCCTCAGGTGACTTCGATGGCTTCTGGGCACGGGGTGGCTTCCGACCAGGAACGCTGCTGGCCGTGGGTGGGGACAGCACGGGGACAGCACGGGGACACCACGTGGACACCATGGGGACATCGTGGGGATGTGGTGGGGACACCACAAGGACACCGTGGGGACATCGTGGCACCATGGGGACATCATGGAGACACCACAGGGACACCGTGGGGACATCGTGGTACTGTGGGGACATCATGGGGACACTGTGGAGACACTGTGGGGGACATCGTGGCACCGTGGGGACACTGTGGGGACACTGTGGCACTGTGGGAGCATCATGGGGACACCGTGGGGACGTCGTGGGGACATCGTGGGGATGTGGTGGGGACACCACAGGGACACCGTGGGGACGTTGTGGCACCGTGGGGACATTTTTGCACCATGTGGACGTTGTGGGGACACTGAGGGGACACTGTAAGGACACCGTGGCACTGTGGGGACAGTGCGGGGACATCGTGGCACTGTGGGGACATCATGGGGACACCGTGGCACTGTGGGGACATCATGGGGACACCACAGGGACACCATGGGGACATCGTGGCACCATGGAGACATCATGGAGACACCACAGGGACACCGTGGGGACATCGTGGTACTGTGGGGACATCATGGGGACACCACAGGGACACCATGGGGACAGCGTGGTACTGTGGGGACATCATGGGGACACTGTGGAGACACTGTGGGGGACATTGTGGCACCATGGGAACATCATGGGGACGTCGTGGGGACATCGTGGGGACACCGTGGCACCGTGGGGATGTCGTTGGGACACTGTGGGGACATCACAGGGACATCGTGGCCCCGTGGGGACACCATCACCCCGTAGAGTGCCACCACCACCACCCCGAGGCCACCGTGGCCCCCCGTGTCCCTCCTCCATGTCCCTTCCGTGGGGTCTCCACAGGGTTTGGTGGCACCGGGGTGGGGCCACAGAGGGGTGGTGGCTGGCCCTGTCCCCTACAGGGGTCAGGGGGGGCCTAGAGGGGGACCCGTGGGGTCCCCACGTCCCCCACGGGGAGTGGCTGGGGTGGGGGACATCGGCCAGGTACCGACATTGTCACCTGATGTCCCCAGCCTGGTGCTGCCTTCCCAGGCCTGTCCCACGTCCCTGTCGCGGGTCCCCACCCCATGTCCCCACTCTATGTCCCACGTCCCCATCCCCTGTCCCGTGTCCCCATCCCGTGTCCCATGTCCCTACACCACATCCCACGTCTTGATCCTCTGTCCCACGTCCCCATCTTGAGACCCCACCCCATGTCCCATGTCCCCATCTCCTGTCCCCTGTCCCCACCCCATGTCCCACGTCCCCGTCCCCTGTCCCACGTCCCCATCTCGGGTCCCCACCCCACGTCCCATGTCCCCATCTCGGGTCCCCACCCCCTGTCCCACATCCCCACTCCACGCCCCATGTCCCTACACCACGTCCCACGTCCCCACCCCACATCCCACGTCCCCATCTTGGGTCCTCACCCCATGTCCCCCGTCCCCACCCCACGTCCCATGTCCCCATCCCATGTCCCCTGTCCCCATTCCATGTCCCACGTCCCCATCTTGGGTCCCCATCCCCTGTCCCACATCCCCAACCCATGTCTCCACCCCATGTCCCCACCCCACGTCCCCAACCCGTGTCCCCCATCCCCACCCCACGTCCCTTGTCCCCATCCCATGTCCCCTGTCCCCCCCCCCCCCCCCCCCCCCCCCCCCATTCCATGTCCCACGTCCCCATCACGGGTCCCCACCCCACGTCCCACATCCCCACTCCACACCCCATGTCCCTACACCACGTTCCACGTCCCCACCCCACATCCCACGTCCCCATCTTGGGTCCTCACCCCATGTCCCCCGTCCCCCACCCCACGTCCCCCACCCCCACGTCCCCCATCCCACTCCCTGTCCCACGTCCCCATTCCCATCACATCCCTCTCCCCACCCTCCTCCCGCCACCCCGCCCACCTCCCTCCAGGGTGGGACCAAACCGTGGCCGGTGGGGACAGACCCTGGGGGTCTCCTGGACCTCGGGGGAGGGTGTTGGGGCACCCTGTGACACGACGTGTCCCGTGGGGCAACGTCTCTGCCGGGAACTGGGTGTTGGCACCCGTCACTTTGCTCCCGGCACCCGCGGCTCAGGTTTCATCCCTCCTACCTGGGGCCAAAGGTCCCCCCCGGTGACCGGCCGTGTCCCATTCCGGCTGCACCCACGGTTGGTGACAGATCAACGTGCTGGGGTCACCCCCCCCCCCACCCCCCCCAAATTCCGAGCTCCAAAGAGATGGGGGGTCGTCTGTGGGCAGCCTGGCCGTGGTCTTCATCTGTTTCCTCATCATCATGCGAGGTGGGTGCTGGGACCTCCCACCCCACCGTGGCAGCGTCGACGTCACCGTGGGGCCACCTTGGGGACACAGGGGTGGGACCGCAGGTCCTCCAAGGACCTCCGAGATCCTCCAAGGACTTCGTGTTGCAGGGCTGGTTTTGGCCCCCAAAGAGCAGGAATTGGGGTTTTTGAGGGTCCAGGGGTCTTGGGGGGATGTTTGTGAGTCTTTGGGACCCAACTGGGGGGTCTTCAGAAACTTGAGGTTCTTTGGAGAACCAAGGGTGGGTCATTGGGGGGTGTTGGTCAACGGTGGATGGGGGTCCTTGGGGGGTTTGGGGGTCTTTGGAACCCAACTGGGGGTCTTGGGGGGGGCTGGGGGGTCTTTGGAGAACTGAGGGTGGGTCTTTGAGGGGTGTTGGTCAACGGTGGATGGGGGTCTTGGGGGGTCCATGAGTTTTTGGGGTGCCTCTGGGGTCTTGGAAGGTCCTGGGGGGTCTTTGGAGGGATGTTGGTCAAGGGTGGATGGGGGTCTTTGAGGGTCTGGAATTTTTGGGACCCAACTGGGGGTCTTGGGGGGTCTGGGGGGTCTTTGGAGAACCAAGGGTGGGTCTTTGAGGGGTGTTGGTCAAGAGTGGATGGGGGTTTTTGGGGGGTCTGTGGGGTTTGGGGGGATGCAGGTGTTTGTGGGGCCAGGGCAGGTGTTGACGTGTACGAGATGGCAGGAGGGGACCAAGGGGTGTCAGGGCCCACCCAGGGAGGGGGGTGGCACCCACACGTGGACCCTGGGTGCAGCCATCAGAGCAGCGGGTGAAGACCCAAAGGCCCTTGGGACCCCCCAAACTTATGACACCCTCCCCCCACAGACGACACGGACCAGCAAGAGCCGTGGGACAAAGGGCAACCAGCCCGCTGGTCTTGGCTAAAGACGTGGCCGGGGCCACCTCATGGCATCGAGGTGAAGCTGAACAGAGGACATGAAGATCCACCAGTGGCCACCAGTGGGAGAAACACACTGGTCCCAGTTGAGAAGAAGGGACAGACACGGCTGAGGAGGGACGTTCTGTTACAGGGGGGAAGTGGGGGAACGACCAGATCCGATGTGACCACGGGGACTCTGGGGACCACGGAGGAGACAGGGGACTCCTCAGCCACTACTGGGCCACCCTCCACTGTGACCACGCCCACCTCTGATGTCACCACGGGGACACTGGGGACCACGGAGGAGACAGGGGACACTTCGGCCACCACTGAGCCACCCTCCACTGTGACCACGCCCAGCTCTGATGTCACCACAGGGACTCTGGGAACCACGGAGGACACAGGGGACACCTCGGCCACCACTGAGCCACCCTCCACTGTGACCACGCCCACCTCTGATGTCACCACGGCGACACTGGGGACCACGGAGGAGACAGGGGACACCTCGGCCACTACTGAGCCACCCTCCACTGTGACCACGCCCAGCTCTGATGTCACCACAGGGACTCAGGGAACCACGGAAGACACCGGGGACACATCGGCCACCACTGAGCCACCCTCCACTGTGACCACGCCCAGCTCTGATGTCACCACGGGGACTCTGGGGACCACGGAGGAGACAGGGGACACCTCGGCCACCACTGAGCCACCCTCCACTGTGACCACGCCCAGCTCTGATGTCACCACGGGGACTCTGGGGACCACGGAGGAGACAGGGGACACCTCGGCCACCACTGAGCCACCCTCCACTGTGACCACTCCCAGCTCTGATGTCACCACGGGGACTCTGGGGACCACAGAGGAGACAGGGGACACCTCGGCCACCACTGAGCCACCCTCCACTGTGACCACGCCCACCTCTGATGTCACCACGGGGACTCTGGGGACCACGGAGGAGACAGGGGACACCTCGGCCACCACTGAGCCACCCTCCACTGTGACCACGCCCAGCTCTGATGTCACCACGGGGACACTGGGGACCACGGAGGAGACAGGGGACACCTCGGCCACCACTGAGCCACCCTCCACTGTGACCACGCCCACCTCTGATGTCACCACGGGGACTCTGGGGACCACGGAGGAGACAGGGGACACCTCGGCCACCACTGAGCCACCCTCCACTGTGACCACGCCCAGCTCTGATGTCACCACGGGGACTCTGGGGACCACGGAGGAGACAGGGGACACCTCGGCCACCACTGAGCCACCCTCCACTGTGACCACGCCCAGCTCTGATGTCACCACGGGGACTCTGGGGACCACGGAGGAGACAGGGGACACCTCGGCCACCACTGAGCCACCCTCCACTGTGACCACGCCCAGCTCTGATGTCACCACGGGGACTCTGGGGACCACGGAGGAGACAGGGGACACCTCGGCCACCACTGAGCCACCCTCCACTGTGACCACTCCCAGCTCTGATGTCACCACGGGGACTCTGGGGACCACGGAGGAGACAGGGGACACCTCGGCCACCACTGAGCCATCCTCCACTGTGACCACGCCCAGCTCTGATGTCACCACGGGGACACTGGGGACCACGGAGGAGACAGGGGACACCTCGGCCACCACTGAGCCACCCTCCACTGTGACCACGCCCAGCTCTGATGTCACCACGGGGACTCTGGGGACCACGGAGGAGACAGGGGACACCTCGGCCACTACTGAGCCACCCTCCACTGTGACCACGCCCAGCTCTGATGTCACCACAGGGACTCAGGGAACCACGGAAGACACCGGGGACACATCGGCCACCACTGAGCCACCCTCCACTGTGACCACGCCCAGCTCTGATGTCACCACGGGGACTCTGGGGACCACGGAGGAGACAGGGGACACCTCGGCCACCACTGAGCCACCCTCCACTGTGACCACGCCCAGCTCTGATGTCACCACGGGGACTCTGGGGACCACGGAGGAGACAGGGGACACCTCGGCCACCACTGAGCCACCCTCCACTGTGACCACTCCCAGCTCTGATGTCACCACGGGGACTCTGGGGACCACAGAGGAGACAGGGGACACCTCGGCCACCACTGAGCCACCCTCCACTGTGACCACGCCCAGCTCTGATGTCACCACGGGGACTCTGGGGACCACGGAGGAGACAGGGGACACCTCGGCCACCACTGAGCCACCCTCCACTGTGACCACGCCCACCTCTGATGTCACCACGGGGACTCTGGGGACCACGGAGGAGACAGGGGACACCTCGGCCACCACTGAGCCACCCTCCACTGTGACCACGCCCAGCTCTGATGTCACCACGGGGACTCTGGGGACCACGGAGGAGACAGGGGACACCTCGGCCACCACTGAGCCACCCTCCACTGTGACCACGCCCAGCTCTGATGTCACCACGGGGACTCTGGGGACCACGGAGGAGACAGGGGACACCTCGGCCACCACTGAGCCACCCTCCACTGTGACCACTCCCAGCTCTGATGTCACCACGGGGACTCTGGGGACCACGGAGGAGACAGGGGACACCTCGGCCACCAATGAGCCATCCTCCACTCTGACCACGCCCAGCTCTGATGTCACCACGGGGACACTGGGGACCACGGAGGAGACAGGGGACACCTCGGCCACCACTGAGCCACCCTCCACTGTGACCACGCCCAGCTCTGATGTCACAACGGGGACACTGGGAACCACGGAGGAGACAGGGGACACCTCGGCCACCACTGAGCCATCCTCCACTCTGACCACGCCCAGCTCTGATGTCACCACGGGGACTCTGGGGACCACGGAGGAGACAGGGGACACCTCGGCCACCACTGAGCCATCCTCCACTCTGACCACGCCCAGCTCTGATGTCACCACGGGGACTCTGGGGACCACGGAGGAGACAGGGGACACCTCGGCCACCACTGAGCCACCCTCCACTGTGACCACTCCCAGCTCTGATGTCACCACGGGGACTCTGGGGACCACGGAGGAGACAGGGGACACCTCGGCCACCAATGAGCCATCCTCCACTCTGACCACGCCCAGCTCTGATGTCACCACGGGGACACTGGGGACCACGGAGGAGACAGGGGACACCTCGGCCACCACTGAGCCACCCTCCACTGTGACCACGCCCAGCTCTGATGTCACAACGGGGACACTGGGAACCACGGAGGAGACAGGGGACACCTCGGCCACCACTGTGACCACTCCCAGCTCTGATGTCACCACGGGGACTCTGGGGACCACGGAGGAGACAGGGGACACCTCGGCCACCAATGAGCCATCCTCCACTCTGACCACGCCCAGCTCTGATGTCACCACGGGGACACTGGGGACCACGGAGGAGACAGGGGACACCTCGGCCACCACTGAGCCATCCTCCACTGTGACCACGCCCAGCTCTGATGTCACCACGGGGACACTGGGAACCACGGAGGAGACAGGGGACACCTCGGCCACCACTGTGACCACGCCCAGCTCTGATGTCACCACGGGGACACTGGGAACCACGGAGGAGACAGGGGACACCTCGGCCACCACTGAGCCATCCTCCACTCTGACCACGCCCAGCTCTGATGTCACCACGGGGACTCTGGGGACCACGGAGGAGACAGGGGACACCTCGGCCACCACTGAGCCACCCTCCACTGTGACCACGCCCAGCTCTGATGTCACCACGGGGACTCTGGGGACCACGGAGGAGACAGGGGACACCTCGGCCACCACTGAGCCATCCTCCACTCTGACCACGCCCAGCTCTGATGTCACCACGGGGACACTGGGGACCACGGAGGAGACAGGGGACACCTCGGCCACCACTGAGCCACCCTCCACTGTGACCACTCCCAGCTCTGATGTCACCACGGGGACTCTGGGGACCACGGAGGAGACAGGGGACACCTCGGCCACCACTGAGTCATCCTCCACTGTGACCACGCCCAGCTCTGATGTCACCACGGGGACTCTGGGGACCACGGAGGAGACAGGGGACACCTCGGCCACCACTGAGCCACCCTCCACTGTGACCACGCCCAGCTCTGATGTCACCACGGGGACTCTGGGGACCACGGAGGAGACAGGGGACACCTCGGCCACCAATGAGCCATCCTCCACTCCGACCACGCCCAGCTCTGATGTCACCACGGGGACACTGGGGACCACGGAGGAGACAGGGGACACCTCGGCCACCACTGTGACCACGCCCAGCTCTGATGTCACCACGGGGACACTGGGGACCACGGAGGAGACAGGGGACACCTCGGCCACCACTGAGCCACCCTCCACTGTGACCACGCCCACCTCTGATGTCACCACGGGGACTCTGGGGACCACGGAGGAGACAGGGGACACCTCGGCCACCACTGAGCCATCCTCCACTGTGACCACGCCCAGCTCTGATGTCACCACGGGGACACTGGGGACCACGGAGGAGACAGGGGACACCTCGGCCACCACTGAGCCATCCTCCACTCTGACCACGCCCAGCTCTGATGTCACCACGGGGACACTGGGGACCACGGAGGAGACAGGGGACACCTCGGCCACCACTGAGCCACCCTCCACTGTGACCACGCCCAGCTCTGATGTCACCACGGGGACTCTGGGGACCACGGAGGAGACAGGGGACACCTCGGCCACCACTGAGCCACCCTCCACTGTGACCACGCCCAGCTCTGATGTCACCACGGGGACTCTGGGGACCACGGAGGAGACAGGGGACACCTCGGCCACCACTGAGCCATCCTCCACTGTGACCACGCCCAGCTCTGATGTCACCACGGGGACTCTGGGGACCACGGAGGAGACAGGGGACACCTCGGCCACCACTGAGCCATCCTCCACTGTGACCACGCCCAGCTCTGATGTCACCACGGGGACTCTGGGGACCACGGAGGAGACAGGGGACACCTCGGCCACCACTGAGCCATCCTCCACTGTGACCACGCCCAGCTCTGATGTCACCACGGGGACTCTGGGGACCACGGAGGAGACAGGGGACACCTCGGCCACCACTGAGCCATCCTCCACTGTGACCACGCCCAGCTCTGATGTCACCACGGGGACTCTGGGGACCACGGAGGAGACAGGGGACACCTCGGCCACCACTGAGCCATCCTCCACTGTGACCACGCCCAGCTCTGATGTCACCACGGGGACACTGGGGACCACGGAGGAGACAGGGGACACCTCGGCCACCACTGTGACCACCCCCAGCTCTGATGTCACCACGGGGACACTGGGAACCACGGGGGAGACAGGGGACACCTCGGCCACCACTGAGCCATCCTCCACTGTGACCACGCCCAGCTCTGATGTCACCACGGGGACACTGGGAACCACGGAGGAGACAGGGGACACCTCGGCCACCACTGTGACCACGCCCAGCTCTGATGTCACCACGGGGACACTGGGGACCACGGAGGAGACAGGGGACACCTCGGCCACCACTGAGCCACCCTCCACTGTGACCACGCCCAGCTCTGATGTCACCACGGGGACACTGGGGACCACGGGGGAGACAGGGGACACCTCGGCCACCACTGAGCCATCCTCCACTGTGACCACGCCCACCTCTGATGTCACCACGGGGACTCTGGGGACCACGGAGGAGACAGGGGACACCTTGGCCACCACTGAGCCATCCTCCACTGTGACCACGCCCAGCTCTGATGTCACCACGGGGACACTGGGAACCACGGGGGAGACAGGGGACACCTCGGCCACCACTGAGCCATCCTCCACTGTGACCACGCCCAGCTCTGATGTCACCACGGGGACACTGGGAACCACGGAGGAGACAGGGGACACCTCGGCCACCACTGTGACCACGCCCAGCTCTGATGTCACCACGGGGACACTGGGGACCACGGAGGAGACAGGGGACAACTCGGCCACCACTGAGCCATCCTCCACTGTGACCACGCCCAGCTCTGATGTCACCACGGGGACACTGGGAACCACGGAGGAGACAGGGGACACCTCGGCCACCACTGTGACCACGCCCAGCTCTGATGTCACCACGGGGACTCTGGGGACCACGGAGGAGACAGGGGACACCTCGGCCACCACTGTGACCACGCCCAGCTCTGATGTCACCACGGGGACTCTGGGGACCACGGAGGAGACAGGGGACACCTCGGCCACCACTGTGACCACCCCCAGCTCTGATGTCACCACGGGGACACTGGGAACCACGGGGGAGACAGGGGACACCTCGGCCACCACTGAGCCATCCTCCACTGTGACCACGCCCAGCTCTGATGTCACCACGGGGACTCTGGGGACCACGGAGGAGACAGGGGACACCTTGGCCACCACTGAGCCATCGTCCAGTGTGACCACGCCCAGCTCTGATGTCACCACGGGGACACTGGGAACCACGGAGGAGACAGGGGACACCTCGGCCACCACTGTGACCACGCCCAGCTCTGATGTCACCACGGGGACACTGGGGACCACGGAGGAGACAGGGGACACCTCGGCCACCACTGAGCCATCCTCCACTGTGACCACGCCCAGCTCTGATGTCACCACGGGGACACTGGGAACCACGGAGGAGACAGGGGACACCTCGGCCACCACTGTGACCACGCCCAGCTCTGATGTCACCACGGGGACTCTGGGGACCACGGGGGAGACAGGGGACACCTCGCCCACCACTGAGCCATCCTCCACTGTGACCACGCCCAGCTCTGATGTCACCACGGGGACTCTGGGGACCACGGAGGAGGCAGGGGACACCTCGGCCACCACTGAGCCATCGTCCACTGTGACCACGCCCAGCTCTGATGTCACCACGGGGACACTGGGAACCACGGAGGAGACAGGGGACACCTCGGCCACCACTGTGACCACGCCCACCTCTGATGTCACCATGGGGACTCTGGGGACCACGGAGGACACAGGGGACACCTCGGCCACCACTGAGCCACCCTCCACTGTGACCACGCCCAGCTCTGATGTCACCACGGGGACACTGGGGACCACGGAGGAGACAGGGGACACCTCGGCCACCACTGAGCCATCCCCCACTGTGACCACGCCCAGCTCTGATGTCACCACGGGGACTCTGGGGACCACGGAGGAGACAGGGGACACCTCGGCCACCACTGAGCCACCCTCCACTGTGACCACGCCCAGCTCTGATGTCACCACGGGGACACTGCGAACCACGGAGGAGACAGGGGACACCTCGGCCACCACTGTGACCACGCCCAGCTCTGATGTCACCACGGGGACACTGGGGACCACGGAGGAGACAGGGGACACCTCGGCCACCACTGTGACCACGCCCAGCTCTGATGTCACCACGGGGACTCTGGGGACCACGGGGGAGACAGGGGACACCTCGCCCACCACTGAGCCATCCTCCACTGTGACCACGCCCAGCTCTGATGTCACCACGGGGACTCTGGGGACCACGGAGGAGACAGGGGACACCTCGGCCACCACTGAGCCATCGTCCACTGTGACCACGCCCAGCTCTGATGTCACCACGGGGACACTGGGAACCACGGAGGAGACAGGGGACACCTCGGCCACCACTGTGACCACGCCCACCTCTGATGTCACCATGGGGACTCTGGGGACCACGGAGGACACAGGGGACACCTCGGCCACCACTGAGCCACCCTCCACTGTGACCACGCCCAGCTCTGATGTCACCACGGGGACACTGGGGACCACGGAGGAGACAGGGGACACCTCGGCCACCACTGAGCCATCCCCCACTGTGACCACGCCCAGCTCTGATGTCACCACGGGGACTCTGGGGACCACGGAGGAGACAGGGGACACCTCGGCCACCACTGAGCCATCCTCCACTGTGACCACGCCCAGCTCTGATGTCACCACGGGGACTCTGGGGACCACGGAGGAGACAGGGGACACCTCGGCCACCACTGAGCCACCCTCCACTGTGACCACGCCCAGCTCTGATGTCACCACGGGGACTCTGGGGACCACGGAGGAGACAGGGGACACCTCGGCCACCACTGAGCCACCCTCCACTGTGACCACGCCCACCTCTGATGTCACCACGGGGACACTGGGAACCACGGAGGAGACAGGGGACACCTCGGCCACCACTGTGACCACGCCCAGCTCTGATGTCACCACGGGGACTCTGGGGACCACGGAGGAGACAGGGGACACCTCGGCCACCACTGAGCCACCCTCCACTGTGACCACGCCCAGCTCTGATGTCACCACGGGGACTCTGGGGACCACGGAGGAGACAGGGGACACCTTGGCCACCACTGAGCCATCCTCCACTGTGACCACGCCCACCTCTGATGTCACCACGGGGACACTGGGGACCACGGAGGAGACAGGGGACACCTCGGCCACCACTGAGCCACCCTCCACTGTGACCACACCCAGCTCTGATGTCACCACGGGGACTCTGGGGACCACGGAGGAGACAGGGGACACCTTGGCCACCACTGAGCCACCCTCCACTGTGACCACGCCCAGCTCTGATGTCACCACGGGGACACTGGGAACCACGGAGGAGACAGGGGACACCTCGGCCACCACTGTGACCACGCCCAGCTCTGATGTCACCACGGGGACACTGGGGACCACGGAGGAGACAGGGGACACCTCGGCCACCACTGAGCCACCCTCCACTGTGACCACGCCCAGCTCTGATGTCACCACGGGGACTCTGGGGACTACGGAGGACACAGGGGACACCTCGGCCACCACTGAGCCACCCTCCACTGTGACCACGCCCACCTCTGATGTCACCACGGGGACTCTGGGGACCACGGAGGAGACAGGGGACACCTCGGCCACCACTGAGCCACCCTCCACTGTGACCACGCCCAGCTCTGATGTCACCACGGGGACACTGGGGACCACGGAGGAGACAGGGGACACCTCGGCCACCACTGAGCCACCCTCCACTGTGTCAACGTCCAGCTCTGATGTCACCCCGGGGACTCTGGGGACCACGGAGGAGACAGGGGACACCTCGGCCACCACTGAGCCACCCTCCACTGTGACCACGCCCAGCTCTGATGTCACCACGGGGACGGAGGAGACAGGGGACACCTCGGCCACCACTGAGCCATCCTCCACTGTGACCACGCCCAGCTCTGATGTCACCACGGGGACGGAGGAGACAGGGGACACCTCGGCCACCACTGAGCCATCCTCCACTGTGACCACGCCCACCTCTGATGTCACCACGGGGACTCTGGGGACCACGGAGGAGACAGGGGACACCTCGGCCACCACTGAGCCACCCTCCACTGTGACCACGCCCAGCTCTGATGTCACCACGGGGACGGAGGAGACAGGGGACACCTCGGCCACCACTGAGCCATCCTCCACTGTGACCACGCCCAGCTCTGATGTCACCACGGGGACACTGGGGACCACGGAGGAGACAGGGGACACCTCGGCCACCACTGAGCCATCCTCCACTGTGACCACGCCCAGCTCTGATGTCACCACGGGGACTCTGGGGACCACGGAGGAGACAGGGGACACCTCGGCCACCACTGAGCCACCCTCCACTGTGACCACGCCCAGCTCTGATGTCACCACGGGGACACTGGGAACCACGGAGGAGACAGGGGACACCTCGGCCACCACTGTGACCACGCCCAGCTCTGATGTCACCACGGGGACACTGGGGACCACGGAGGAGACAGGGGACACCTCGGCCACCACTGAGCCACCCTCCACTGTGACCACGCCCAGCTCTGATGTCACCACAGGGACTCTGGGGACCACGGAGGACACAGGGGACACCTCGGCCACCACTGAGCCACCCTCCACTGTGACCACGCCCACCTCTGATGTCACCACGGGAACTCTGGGGACCACGGAGGAGACAGGGGACACCTCGGCCACCACTGAGCCACCCTCCACTGTGACCACGCCCAGCTCTGATGTCACCACGGGGACTCTGGGGACCACGGAGGAGACAGGGGACACCTCGGCCACCACTGAGCCACCCTCCACTGTGACCACGCCCAGCTCTGATGTCACCACGGGGACACTGGGGACCACGGAGGAGACAGGGGACACCTCGGCCACCACTGAGCCACCCTCCACTGTGACCACGCCCAGCTCTGATGTCACCACGGGGACTCTGGGGACCACGGAGGAGACAGGGGACACCTCGGCCACCACTGAGCCACCCTCCACTGTGACCACGCCCAGCTCTGATGTCACCACGGGGACACTGGGGACCACGGAGGAGACAGGGGACACCTCGGCCACCACTGAGCCACCCTCCACTGTGTCAACGTCCAGCTCTGATGTCACCCCGGGGACTCTGGGGACCACGGAGGAGACAGGGGACACCTCGGCCACCACTGAGCCATCCTCCACTGTGACCACGCCCAGCTCTGATGTCACCACGGGGACGGAGGAGACAGGGGACACCTCGGCCACCACTGAGCCATCCTCCACTGTGACCACGCCCACCTCTGATGTCACCACGGGGACGGAGGAGACAGGGGACACCTCGGCCACCACTGAGCCATCCTCCACTGTGACCACGCCCAGCTCTGATGTCACCACGGGGACACTGGGGACCACGGAGGAGACAGGGGACACCTCGGCCACCACTGAGCCACCCTCCACTGTGACCACGCCCACCTCTGATGTCACCACGGGGACACTGGGGACCACGGAGGAGACAGGGGACACCTCGGCCACCACTGAGCCATCCTCCACTGTGACCACGCCCAGCTCTGATGTCACCACGGGGACTCTGGGGACCACGGAGGAGACAGGGGACACCTCGGCCACCACTGAGCCACCCTCCACTGTGACCACGCCCAGCTCTGATGTCACCACGGGGACACTGGGAACCACGGAGGAGACAGGGGACACCTCGGCCACCACTGAGCCACCCTCCACTGTGACCACGCCCAGCTCTGATGTCACCACGGGGACACTGGGGACCACGGAGGAGACAGGGGACACATCGGCCACCACTGAGCCACCCTCCACTGTGACCACGCCCAGCTCTGATGTCACCACGGGGACACTGGGGACCACGGAGGAGACAGGGGACACCTCGGCCACCACTGAGCCACCCTCCACTGTGACCACACCCAGCTCTGATGTCACCACGGGGACTCTGGGGACCACGGAGGAGACAGGGGACACCTTGGCCACCACTGAGCCATCCTCCACTGTGACCACGCCCACCTCTGATGTCACCACGGGGACACTGGGAACCACGGAGGAGACAGGGGACACCTCGGCCACCACTGTGACCACGCCCAGCTCTGATGTCACCACGGGGACTCTGGGGACCACGGAGGAGACAGGGGACACCTCGGCCACCACTGAGCCACCCTCCACTGTGACCACGCCCAGCTCTGATGTCACCACGGGGACACTGGGGACCACGGAGGAGACAGGGGACACCTCGGCCACCACTGAGCCACCCTCCACTGTGACCACGCCCAGCTCTGATGTCACCACGGGGACACTGGGGACCACGGAGGAGACAGGGGACACCTCGG
Source organism: Strix uralensis (assembly GCF_047716275.1). Lineage (NCBI taxonomy): Eukaryota > Metazoa > Chordata > Aves > Strigiformes > Strigidae > Strix > Strix uralensis. Next base: position 14,984 of record NW_027437111.1, read on the forward strand.
CCACCACTGAGCCATCCTCCACTGTGACCACGCCCAGCTCTGATGTCACCACGGGGACGGAGGAGACAGGGGACACCTCGGCCACCACTGAGCCATCCTCCACTGTGACCACGCCCAGCTCTGATGTCACCACGGGGACGGAGGAGACAGGGGACACCTCGGCCACCACTGAGCCATCCTCCACTGTGACCACGCCCACCTCTGATGTCACCACGGGGACTCTGGGGACCACGGAGGAGACAGGGGACACCTCGGCCACCACTGAGCCATCCTCCACTGTGACCACGCCCAGCTCTGATGTCACCACGGGGACGGAGGAGACAGGGGACACCTCGGCCACCACTGAGCCATCCTCCACTGTGACCACGCCCAGCTCTGATGTCACCACGGGGACACTGGGGACCACGGAGGAGACAGGGGACACCTCGGCCACCACTGAGCCACCCTCCACTGTGACCACGCCCAGCTCTGATGTCACCACGGGGACACTGGGGACCACGGAGGAGACAGGGGACACCTCGGCCACCACTGAGCCATCCTCCACTGTGACCACGCCCAGCTCTGATGTCACCACGGGGACTCTGGGGACCACGGAGGAGACAGGGGACACCTCGGCCACCACTGAGCCACCCTCCACTGTGACCACGCCCAGCTCTGATGTCACCACGGGGACACTGGGAACCACGGAGGAGACAGGGGACACCTCGGCCACCACTGTGACCACGCCCAGCTCTGATGTCACCACGGGGACACTGGGGACCACGGAGGAGACAGGGGACACCTCGGCCACCACTGAGCCACCCTCCACTGTGACCACGCCCAGCTCTGATGTCACCACAGGGACTCTGGGGACCACGGAGGACACAGGGGACACCTCGGCCACCACTGAGCCACCCTCCACTGTGACCACGCCCACCTCTGATGTCACCACGGGAACTCTGGGGACCACGGAGGAGACAGGGGACACCTCGGCCACCACTGAGCCACCCTCCACTGTGACCACGCCCAGCTCTGATGTCACCACGGGGACTCTGGGGACCACGGAGGAGACAGGGGACACCTCGGCCACCACTGAGCCATCCTCCACTGTGACCACGCCCAGCTCTGATGTCACCACGGGGACACTGGGGACCACGGAGGAGACAGGGGACACCTCGGCCACCACTGAGCCACCCTCCACTGTGACCACGCCCACCTCTGATGTCACCACGGGGACACTGGGAACCACGGAGGAGACAGGGGACACCTCGGCCACCACTGTGACCACGCCCAGCTCTGATGTCACCACGGGGACACTGGGGACCACGGAGGACACAGGGGACACCTCGGCCACCACTGAGCCACCCTCCACTGTGACCACGCCCACCTCTGATGTCACCACGGGAACTCTGGGGACCACGGAGGAGACAGGGGACACCTCGGCCACCACTGAGCCATCCTCCACTGTGACCACGCCCAGCTCTGATGTCACCACGGGGACACTGGGGACCACGGAGGAGACAGGGGACACCTCGGCCACCACTGAGCCACCCTCCACTGTGACCACGCCCAGCTCTGATGTCACCACGGGGACTCTGGGGACCACGGAGGAGACAGGGGACACCTCGGCCACCACTGAGCCATCCTCCACTGTGACCACGCCCAGCTCTGATGTCACCACGGGGACGGAGGAGACAGGGGACACCTCGGCCACCACTGAGCCACCCTCCACTGTGACCACGCCCAGCTCTGATGTCACCACGGGGACACTGGGGACCACGGAGGAGACAGGGGACACCTCGTCCACCACTGAGCCACCCTCCACTGTGACCACGCCCACCTCTGATGTCACCACGGGGACACTGGGGACCACGGAGGAGACAGGGGACACCTCGGCCACCACTGAGCCATCCTCCACTGTGACCACGCCCAGCTCTGATGTCACCACGGGGACTCTGGGGACCACGGAGGAGACAGGGGACACCTCGGCCACCACTGAGCCACCCTCCACTGTGACCACGCCCAGCTCTGATGTCACCACGGGGACACTGGGAACCACGGAGGAGACAGGGGACACCTCGGCCACCACTGTGACCACGCCCAGCTCTGATGTCACCACGGGGACACTGGGGACCACGGAGGAGACAGGGGACACCTCGGCCACCACTGAGCCACCCTCCACTGTGACCACGCCCAGCTCTGATGTCACCACAGGGACTCTGGGGACCACGGAGGACACAGGGGACACCTCGGCCACCACTGAGCCACCCTCCACTGTGACCACGCCCACCTCTGATGTCACCACGGGAACTCTGGGGACCACGGAGGAGACAGGGGACACCTCGGCCACCACTGAGCCACCCTCCACTGTGACCACGCCCAGCTCTGATGTCACCACGGGGACTCTGGGGACCACGGAGGAGACAGGGGACACCTCGGCCACCACTGAGCCATCCTCCACTGTGACCACGCCCAGCTCTGATGTCACCACGGGGACGGAGGAGACAGGGGACACCTCGGCCACCACTGAGCCATCCTCCACTGTGACCACGCCCAGCTCTGATGTCACCACGGGGACACTGGGGACCACGGAGGAGACAGGGGACACCTCGGCCACCACTGAGCCACCCTCCACTGTGACCACGCCCACCTCTGATGTCACCACGGGGACACTGGGGACCACGGAGGAGACAGGGGACACCTCGGCCACCACTGAGCCACCCTCCACTGTGACCACGCCCAGCTCTGATGTCACCACGGGGACACTGGGAACCACGGAGGAGACAGGGGACACCTCGGCCACCACTGTGACCACGCCCAGCTCTGATGTCACCACGGGGACACTGGGGACCACGGAGGAGACAGGGGACACCTCGGCCACCACTGAGCCACCCTCCACTGTGACCACGCCCAGCTCTGATGTCACCACGGGGACACTGGGGACCACGGAGGAGACAGGGGACACCTCGGCCACCACTGAGCCACCCTCCACTGTGACCACTCCCAGCTCTGATGTCACCACGGGGACACTGGGGACCACGGAGGAGACAGGGGACACCTTGGCCACCACTGAGCCATCCTCCACTCTGACCACGCCCAGCTCTGATGTCACCACGGGGACTCTGGGGACCACGGAGGAGACAGGGGACACCTCGGCCACCACTGGGCCTATAACCACCCCCATCACTCTGTCCTCGCCCACCCCCACAACCCTCACTCCACCCCCCACCACTTCAACCATCATCACGACCAACCGCCCCACTACAACCACTGCTCCTATTCATCCCACCACCCCTCCCTCTACAACCACCACCCCCCCTGCAACCACCACCACCCCCCATCCCACTACATCCACCACCCCCACTACAACCAGCCCCACCCCTACAAGCACCCCCCCCACTACAACTACCACTCCCAGCCCTACAACCACTACCCCCCCTACTACCACCCCCTCCACTACAACCTCTATCCCCCCTACAACCACCACCCCCCCTACAACCACCACCTCCCCTTCAACCACCCCCACCCCTACAACTACCCCCACCCCTACAACTACCCCCACCCCTACAACCACCATCCCCCCTACAACTACCCCCAGTCCTACAACTACCCCCACCCCTACAACTACCCCCAGTCCTACAACCACCCCCACCCCTACAACTACCCCCACCCCTACAACTACCCCCACCCCTACAACCACCATCCCCCCTACAACTACCCCCACCCCTACAACCACCCCCACCCCTACAACTACCCCCAGTCCTACAACCACCATCCCCCCTACAACTACCCCCAGTCCTACAACTACCCCCACCCCTACAACTACCCCCACCCCTACAACCACCCCCACCCCTACAACTACCCCCAGTCCTACAACCACCACCACCACGCCCCCTCCTACAACCACCACCCCCACAACCACCACCAATCCAGGTGAGTCTTCCTCTTCGTTTGCAGCACATCACCCCACCCCCCCCGTGCCGTCCACCTGCACCCTGTCTTCTCCCAGGTGTCTTTGCACCCGTGGGTGCTTCCCAGAGTGTGACCCTTGTCCCCACGTCCCCGTGTCCCTCTTCCAGGTCATTGCCAGAACGGGGCCACGTGGGACGGCCACAAGTGTATTTGTCCCGGGGGGTTCTACGGCGAGTTCTGTGAAATCGCCATTTGCCAAAATGGCGGCACCTGGGCCAACGGCGTTTGCCAGTGTCTCCCGAATTTCCAGGGGGCTGAGTGCCAGTTCGCCAAGGACATCGTTGAGGTCAAAGATGGTAAAGGAGCCCTCAGGGTGTGCCACGGCGCCGTGGGGCTGCCGGGGTGGGGGCTACCAACCTGGGTGGGGGGTGGAGGTCACCGCTGAGGGACCGGCCTGGGAATGGGGCCACCAAGAAGGGACGGACCCAAGAATGGGGCCACCATGAGGGACCAAACTGGGAATGGGGCCACCAAGAAGGGATGGACCCAAGAATTGGGCCACCATGAGGGACCAAACTGGGAATGGGGCCACCAGGAAGGGATGGACCCAAGAAAGGGGCCACCATGAGGGACCAAACTGGGAATGGGGCCACCAAGAAGGGACTGACCCAAGAATGGGGCCACCATGAGGGACCAACCTGGGAATGGGGCCACCAAGAAGGGACTGACCCAAGAATGGGGCCACCATGAGGGACCAACCTGGGAATGGGGCCACCAGGAAGGGACGGACCCAAGAATGGGGCCACCAAGAAGGGATGGACCCAACACTGGCGCCACCATGAGGGACCAACCTGGGAATGGGGCCACCAAGAAGGGACGGACCCAGCACTGGGGCCACCATGAGGGACCAAACTGGGAATGGGGCCACCAAGAAGGGATGGACCCAACACTGGCGCCACCATGAGGGACCAACCTGGGAATGGGGCCACCAAGAAGGGACTGACCCAAGAATGGGGCCACCATGAGGGACCGAGCTGGTCCCCTGACCAAGGGCCCCGGTTGTGGGCTTACGGGTCTCCTTCTTCTTGCCCAAGTGCTGGTGAATGCGACGGTGGAGATGAAGACGAAGGTGGACAACAGGGAATTCACAACCGATCTCGCAAATCCTTCGTCTCCGGCGTTCAAGGAGTTCGAGAAGGACTTCAAGGAGAAGGTCAGGGCGTGGCAACGCCGGGGGCAGCGCCGGGCGGGGGCTTGGGGGGGGATTTGGGGGGCATTTGGGGCACAACACGGATGGTGGCCGGATCTCCCCCTGGTTTCTCTTTGTCTTCCAGATGAAGGAGGTCTACAAGCACATAGAGGGCTACCAAGACGTGGTGATCCACCAGCTGAGGTGAGTGTCCACCACGGATGGTGTGTCCTCAGGGGGTGCTGACACCTCCCCCCCCCTAAATTTGCCCTGGGGGGGGGTGATTTGGGGTGAAGGGACCCACAGGGCTCAACTCGAGGTGATGTTCTCCAAGAATGAGCCAACCACATCCCTCCAAGCCACCCAGGGCTCCTTCAGGATGGTCCAGCCCCACGTAACAGTGGCCACGTTGTCCCCTCCACACTTGGACCCCCAAACTGGTCCCAGTTGGCTCTCCAGAATGGGACCAGCAGCCGAGGTGTCCCTTCTCCTTTCAGCCAGGGCAGCATCGTGGTGAACTACACCGTCCTCCTGAAGGTCCTGGCCAGCACCACGGCCAACAAGACGGTGGAGAACATCTCCAAGAACCTCGTCAGCGCCTTCAACAACTACACCGACTGCAACGAGACCTGCGAAGGGAGCGACTGTGAGTGACGCTGGTGGTCCCCCCCTTCCCCCCCACTGACCACGTGTCACTTGCCACCGGGGCAAAGTCCTTTTTTTGGGGGTGTTTGGAGCCCACGGGCGCCCATCAGCACCTTCTCCCACCATCCCAGGTGCTTTTTGTTTCAACTCGGCCTTCACCAACGTCACCAACTACGGGGTGGAAGAGGTGGAATCGAGTAAGTGAACCCACAGGATGTTTGTCCCCCAACGTGGGGACCCCTCGGGCCACCGCCACGCCCGTCGCTGAGCCACCGGGGTGTCCACCCTCAGGTCTGTGTGACGACCACATCGCGGAGGAGTTCAAGGCCTACTACTCACCGCTCATCACCGCCACCGGCGTCGTCTGCATCACCAGATGCGACAAACGAGCCCCCGACCGCTACATCTGCGTCCACGGCACCTGCGGTGTGGCAAGCGGGGGGCCACAGTGCGAGTAAGCACCCAAAAAAATGGGGGTCCCCCTTGGGTTTGGGGTGACGCCGGCACCTTGTTTTCACCCGCGTGGACACCCCCACCAGGTGCGAGGACCAGTCGGCGTTTTGGTACCAAGACAGCGCCTGTAGGTCACGGATCAGCAAAGTGGGGGTGGCCGTAGGGGTGCCCGTGGCCGGGTTGGTCTTGGCCACCGTCATCTTCACCATCTTCCTGCTGCGGGTTCAGAGGCAGAAGAAAGAGTACAGGCAAGTGGGGTGGGGGTGTCCTGTGGGGTGGGGGGGTGTCCTGTGGGGTGTCCCATGGGTTGGGGTGTCCCATGGGATGGGGTGTCCTGTGGGGTGTCCTATAGGGTGGGGGTGTCCCATGGGGTGGGGTTGTCCCATGGGATGGGGGTGTCCCATGGGGTGTCCCATGGGGTGGGGTGTCCCATGGGACGTCCCGTTGTCACCCATCTCCCTCCCCCCCCCCCGGTGCAGGGACAAGGTGACGTCCCGCTCCGAGCTCTACTGCAGCACCGACGAGAGCTGGGGCGGCTCCCAGGGCTTCGCCATCAGCAACCAGGCGGCCACGTGCGAAGGTAAGAGGGCTAGTGGGGGGGGGAGAGGGGCTGGTGGCCATGGATTTTTTTGGGGTGTCCCCGTGACCTCTCCTCCCACCCCACAAGGTCTGGAGGCTCCCAGCACCACCTGCATCAACCTGGAGATGGTGGACACCTCGCAGAAGGTGGGTGCCACGTTCTCAGCACCCTGAGCCTGTGTCCTCCCCCCCCTCCCCTCCCCCCACCGGTGCCGTGGGGCCACCCCACCCCCCATTTCCCAGCCCTCCTCCTCCTCATCTCTCCTTCCTCCCCAGATCCACATCGAGCGACCGTCCCACATCGTCATCCCTTGAGTGGAGCCACCCAAGGGACAAGTGGACGGGGGCTGGGGGGTGGGGAGGGACACGGGTGGGGGTGAGGGTGTGGGGGAGGGTCTCGGGGGTGACAAAAACCACGAGACCCACCATCCTCTTCCTCCCCGTGCGAGTGTAGAGTCGAATAAAACCACTTAATTTTATTGTCACCGGCCCGTTTCCACGCGTTGGTTGGGGACACGCAAGGTGGCTCCCGTGGTGTCACGTGGGTTGGGCTGGACGTGGGGTGCCCAAAACCGCCCTAAACGTCCCAAAAACACCCCTCCCCCCCCCCTCCAGGACAGGAAATTATTGGAGACGAGTTAATTGCTGAGCGAGTAATTAGGGCCCTTGGGTTGGATCCTCCCAAAGGTACAAGTCCGGGGGGTGACGCAGGCGGGAGAGTTTGTCCTTGTCCCCACCCTTGGGGACATTTCACGCCTCCTCCCCACGTGCCCCACGGGGACGGGGACAAAGGGCAGATGTGGGGGGCGGGGGACACACACACACACAGGGTTGGGGGGGGGGGGTGTCCCCAAAAGGGGGTGGTGGGAACCCGCTGGGCCTCAGGGAAGACGGAGGCGTCAGGGGACACGTCGGTCACCTGCCACCGGGGCCACGTTGAGCTTGTACGGCCACTGGTGATGTCATCGGCCTGTGGGTCTCTTTGAGACCCATAAGTGGCCCCCCCCCGAGCCCCACCAGTCCCCCCAAGTGCCTCCCCCTGAGCCCCACCAGTCCCCTAAGTCCCAGTGGCCCCCCCCAAACCCCACCAGACCCCCAAGTGGCTCCCCCATGAACCCCACCAGCCCCCCAAGTCCCAGTGCCCCTTCCTGAGCCCCATGAGTCCCCCAAGTCTCTCCCCCTGAAGCCCACCAGCCCCCCAAGTCCCAGTGGCCCCCCCAAACCCCACCAGACCCCCAAGTGGCTCCCCCATGAATCCCACCAGCCCCCCAAGTCCCAGTGGCCCCCCCGAACCCCACCAGCCCCCCAAGTGGCTCCCCCTGAGCCCCACCAGCCCCCCAAGTCCCAGTGCCCCCTCCTGAGCCCCACCAGTCCCCCAAGTCTCTCCCCCTCAACCCCACCAACCCCCCCAAGTGGCTCCCCCTAAGCCCCATCAACCCCCCAAGTCCCAGTGGCCCCCCCCAAACCCCACCAGCACCCCCCGTGGCTCCCCCTGAACCCTACCAGCCCCCCAAACCCCAGTCCCCCAAGAACGATTCCCACAACCCCCACGACTCCAGTGACCCCCCCCGGACGCCCCCCACTCCCTCCATGACCCCCCCACGAACACCCCTCCCCCCCCCCCCCCCCCATCCCCCACCCCGTGGCAGGCTGGGAAAGGCGGAAACGCGCCCCAGCTCGCGTGCCACCGCTTGGGCCCGCGGCCAATTCGCGCCCCGCCCCGTCCCCGAGTGCTAAAATTAGCAATTTTATTTTCAATTTTTTTTTTTTTTCCGCCTCACCTGACAGCCGGGAGGTGTCGGGGGTGGGGGGGCAAAGTCCACGACTACTGAAAAAATCCGGGGCGTGGCCCCCATCCTACCCGGTGGGGAGGGGTTAGAGGGTCCCCTGTGGGGGGTGTCCCCCCAAAAAAGGGGCTACAAGGGCCTCTTGCCCCCTCCCCAAGTCTACACTGGGGTTGTCCCAGTACAAACCAGTAGCACCAGTGCCATTCTAGTGTCTTTATTGGGAAGAAAAGGGGGGGTCCAGCCCCAGTTTTCAGCGCGAGGGGGGGGGGGCTCCTCACCCTTGAGGTGAGTTTGGGGAGGGGGGGGACGTAGGGACGTGACCCCGGAGTTGGGGGTCACAGCCCGAAAGTGCCGATGGGTGGGAGGTCGTGACCCGTGCGGTGACGATAATTAGTGAAGTGACCACCCTAAAAGTGGGGTCATGACCCCAAAAGTGGGGTCATGACCCCCCAGAAGTGCTCGCGAGAAGAGGATGAGGACGCCCTGGGAGGGGGGGTCAAGGTCACCCCCTGAAGAAGGTTTGGGGCAGCGATGGGGTGGTCGTGGTGGCCACCCCCCACCCTGCCACGGGCTCAGAACGTCTCCGGCCTCAGGGACCTGCTGGGATGTGGAGAGGGGGGGGGTGGGGGGGTGGGGGGAAACAGGGGTGTCAGCAGGAATCGGGGTGTCCCCGCTGCCCCCGTGACCCACTGGGGTGGGGAACCCACCGGTGCCGACGTCTCCACGGAGTCAAGGTTGACCTAAAAGTTGTCCTCAGCGTCTGTGAGATGACGGGGTTCAGCAGGGGTGGGGTTGGGGGGCACAACCCAGGCCCCCCAACCCCATGGGGGGGTCACCAGGGACCCCCCCCAAAACCCCACACCCACCTTGATTCTGGACGGTGAAGCTTCCTGGGAGACTCCACGCCTCGGCCGTGTCCTCATTCATCACCTTCCGGGTGGTGGGGACAAGGGGGTGGGGGGGGACACACATTTGGGGGTCACCACCAGTGGGTCCAGCCCTTGCCTGCACCCACCTGCTCCTCCACCTTCCCCCCTGCAAAGAACCAAGGTCCCCCCCCCCACCCCTGGGACCACAGTGCTGGGTGTTCTCCAGGATGAGGAACATCTGGCATCACAAAATTCAAAAATACAAATAAATTAACGACTCGATGAGATCTCCCAGCCCAAATGGTTCTTGACCCATTTCCAGGCCAAGAGGAGCCTGGAGATGGACACTGAGGTTCACCAGGAGGTTGGGTGCCCGTGGAGCAAGACCCTGCCCCAATCTCATGGGGTTTTGACCCATTTTCATGAAGAAAGGGGCTTGGGGATGGGTGTGGAGGTTCACCAGGAGGTTGGGTGCCCATGGAGCACGACCCTGCTCCAATCTCATGGTTTCTTGACCCATTTCCAGGCCAAGAGGAGCCTGGAGATGGGACACTGAGGTTCACCAGGAGGTTGGGTGCCCGTGGAGCAAGACCCTGCCCCAATCTCATGGGGTTTTGACCCATTTCCATGAAGAATGGAGCTTGGGGATGGGTGCGGAGGTTCACCAGGAGGTTGGGTGCCCATGGAGCAAGACCCTGCCCCAATCTTGTGGTTTTTTGACCCATTTCCATGAAGAAAGGGGCTTGGGGATGGACATTGAGGTGCACCAGGATGTTGAAATGTGGGGTTTGGGGTCCTTGGGGCTGGGGCAAGGGAGAACTTCATCCTCCTCTTCCTTCTTGGGGCTCCACTGCTGCCACAGGTGTCCCCCCCCGAGGTTCAGGTGGTGACCCCAATCCCACCCCACCAACCAGTTCCCACCCTCCAACCACAAAACATCCCTTGGACGTCATCCACCCCCCACCTGGGAAGCCCATCCCCGTCCTCTTGAACCTCACCCGCGACTTTTCCTGGACCTCCCAAACGTCCCCGAGGGACGAGCCCCCCCCTCCCCGCGCGGTTGGGCAGCGCCGGGAGACCCAAAGTCACCCACCACCAGGTGCCACCTCGTGAAAAAACATCTTCACGCTGACGGTGGACAACGGGCTGCCCCCTCCTCCCTGCAAGGGTTCAAGGCCAAGTTGGGCAACCTGGGCTAGTGGAAGGTGGCCCTGCTCGTGGCGGGGGGGGGGTGGCAACCCAACCTTGGAGCCCCTCTCCCCACCGCGGTGATGGTGTCCATCAAGTTTTCCCTCAGGAGATTTGCTCTGGAAAATTCTCCAGCTTGCGCGAGCTCAAAAAAAAAAAACCCAAAAAAACCCAAATTAAACTCAAACA
>NW_027437112.1:0-25437 GCF_047716275.1 Strix uralensis
TTAAACAGATTTTTGAAGGCAGTTTTGAGGAACTTTTTGTATATGGATGAAAAGTTATGTACCAACTACTGTACCTGAACCTTTCTGCATCAACATACAAAATCTGACTGAAACTGTGAAACTGCTACAGAGAAAATATTGGTGTGATATTCAAATATTATCCCCAGAACAGAGAAAAACTTATCAAAATAATTTTCTTCAGACTTTGGATTTTTCTTACAAATGTGGAGGATCTTATCTGTGTAATGTACCATATTTCACTAGAGAGAGATTTTTGTCAGCAATAACTTGTATATATGCATGTAGGCCCTGAAGAATATCAGCTAAAAATAACATGGAATTCAATACTGGAAAGCTGAATTTTGTAGTAAATGTTCTCAAGATTTGCTGATATATCGCATTATGTGGGCAGGTATATGGTGAGAGATAACAGTGAACAGTAGAAGGTGGGGCTGCTGAAGACAGATTTCAGATGGATGGATTTAAACAAATGGTGGTTGAAGGTGGATATTTTTTTTTTTAGTTGTTTGCTTGTGGCTTGCTTTTTTTCCCTTTATCTTTGCATGTCATCAATTTACTTAAGGGACATAATTCTATCGAATGTTGGTATTGGTGACCTAACAAGCTACTCAGAAATGTGAATGCATAAACCATTCATATTAAGTTGGTGCAGACTGTTGCTGCTGAAACACTGGGCTTGCCTTGGTGGCTGTGACTCTGGGACTGTGGTGTTGGTCTGTGTCTTTCTCGGCTGGCTTGCTGCTGATGGCTCTCAGCTCCTCGTGCTGCCAGTTGTAGTGGGCTCCTGGCTTCCCTGCAGTCACCTGGTAGGATTTCAACTGGCCACTGTATGCTGAGCCAGCAAAACAGTACCTCTGCTCTGCTGCTGTCCCAGGGAAGTCTTGAAAGCTTGTGCCCCTTAATGGGCAATGAGTCACAGCTCATCACTGGGACACCACCACCGAAACACTAGACATAAACTTGCACTGGCTTGTAGGGCAGGTGCAGTATCATCAGGAGGTGGACAGGTTTCAGTTCAAATTGAAGCTAAGGTTAATTCTGGTGTTACCAGCTTCTAAAACAGGTTAGTTAATGGGCACTAACTGTAGACTTGCTGAAGCAGCACTAATCTGGCTGCTCTCAATGAAGTGTGTGTCTCTGATCAGTTCATTCTCTCTCAGCAGGCTGAAAAATAGCCCCAGGATATGAGTGCTTAGTCTACAATCATGTTGATTTTGCTTTAGGTTTGTCTTTAGCTGTTGGAGATTAATGAATCAAAATGGTGTTTGAATTTACAGCCAGTTCTCATCACTTGGCAGTGTTATTTCTAGCTGTTCTCTGCTTGGCTTAGCTGAGCCCATCAGCTAAAGGACTCTGCTACTCTGCCATGGGGGAGTGGGGTACAGTGTCTAGGAACTAGTGAGATGATAGCAGAGGGTGTTGAGGCCTGTTTTGCTTTTCCAGCTGTGTAAGCACTATGCTGTGTATTTGTCGCATCCATGTCCAAATCCACCACTGGCTTTTCTTCTTTACTTGTTTTTGTCCATATCCCAATCTTCTCTGACCTCAGAAGAGGAGCCTCCTTTGATTCCACCAGCAGCCATCAGACATAGCACCAGTATGTTGGGGATATTCACTGATGTGGAAGTGCAGACAGGGCCCGAGATGCTTGATAGCTGAGCGCAAGCAAAGGGTCTGCTTAGCAAGGTCTGTGTGTGCTGGTGCTTGGATAAGCAGCTGGCGTATGGATCACAGGTTTCTTCAATTTCTTGGGGTTTCACTTGAAGGGGAAAACTAAGGTGGTGAGTTTGAGTGTCCCTCTGAAGTGTCTGCATCTCCTATAGGCAGCCTAGATCTTTTGGTTCTGTAAAGATTTGATTTGAACTCTGGTCCCTCCAGGGGTATTCCACATGTAAAATTCTTGGCCACTGCAGTTTACCATTAAGGTGTTTCCTTTTGGGGGAGAAAGTTGAGTGGAAAGTGCACTTGTTCTGGAGAAACAATCTTAAATTAGAAGAGCAGTGATTTCTGCTAGCGAACACCTGAAGAAGGAAAAAGCCTTTTGTGGTAGGTGTTGGGTCAGAAATAGTTGCTAGGAAGGTACTGCCCAAATTCAATGGGATATGCCTCCTGTAGTTTTTCTGTTTGTTTTTCTGTTCTGTTTTTGTGTTTTGTTTTGTTTTTTTTTTAAATTTACAATACTACCTTCATTTTATAGGTAATATTTATTTTATAGGAAGTGCTGAAGAGGTGTGACTTGTTAATGTTTAGAAAGGGTTTTCTCTGACCTGAATGGAAGTTTCTACAGATGAATGTGTTGTTTCTTTATGAATAGCTTTGAATAGAGAGAAGAAACACTTATTTTTCTATTGATAAAGGAAGAGAATTAACCTGTTTAATCTTTGTGTTGTTCTTTAGTTTTATTTTGGGTGGGGACCCAACTCCTTGGACAGCTGATGTTGTGTAGCACTGGTATTTGTTCTAGTTCCATTATGGCTCGAACATGGCTGTGAGACTGGTTTTGGGCATTAAAGCCTGATCTTAATACCGCCGATGCACTACGTGGTGTTATGCTGAGGAGTCTTTGTCATTAATTCATTGATTTTGTGCAGAGATCGCATCTAGTTCTGATTGCTTGCAGGGAAGCTCTAAAGAGAGGAATGAATACTGATAATTACTGAAACACCTCAGTTCTGTGTGAGAACGGGGAGAAATGTTCATATCCATTAGCTTTGTAGTATGACCTTGCTGAAGTTTTTTCTCGCCTTTTTGCATGATAGCATGATGTTCAGCTTCATGTGGAAACTTAGCATCTGTCAAAAAATATTGAGCCCATAGCAGGGAACTCTGAGCTGGCCAGCTTCATCTAGTGGTCTCCTGTGCTTGAGGAGGCAGAAGCTCACCCCTTTAGCTGGCAAGGCTCTAGGGAGGTTGTGTAGGTGTGATTGGTTTTAACCTGTTCTTGACAGGGCCCATTGTTTGAAGGGAAACAAAAAATAACATAAACCAAATAATAAATAATTCTGCTCTAACATAAAACGCAAGTAAATGATATTGATCCTTTTAATAGTTGCTCCTTTGATGGCAGTGTGGCTAGGCAGTGCATCCAAACATGGATAACCGTTGTCTGGGTGGAGCTGTGCTCTTGTGGAGACCTGCTGTCTCATGGAGCTGACCAAGGACAATGCTGTTTGTTGTGCTGCTGTTTGTTCACAGTCACTATTTTCCCATAGTCTGTGTGTTCCCATAGTCCTTACACTGAAATGGGGAGGGAGAAATGGAAAGATAAAGACACTTTCCTGATGTTCTCTGTATGCTTGCTTCCATTCTGGGCTTCCCATCTGCTATTTGTGTATTTGTGCTGTTCTTCCTGGGTAATTAGGAAGGGGCAACTCACGGGGGTTACATGAACCATATTACAGAATGATGAAGGGGGTGAGAGCTTTGAAAGACATAGTGTGACATAAATGCTGTTTTGGCTTTTCCACTGTATTTATACCTTCAGATTGAGAGGAAAAAAAAGACTTAAAATTAACTAAAGCCTACCACCATATTCTTCTGAAGCAAAAATGTAATTTAGAGTAGTTGGAGAGGAGCTGAAAAAAAAGAGCACAGACATAGCTAGATCTCATCTTCTTTTAGAGCGCTTTGTGGTTTTGGCATCTCCAGCTTGGGGCATTGGTCACGGGGCTTCTTTGTTGTAGTTGATAAAGTAAACCACAAATAATTGTTCTTTTCTTTTGATCAGTTGCCCAGTCAGGGAATTGACACGTGCAAGGTAAGCAAGGAAGTAATGCTGACTTTCTCCATAAACAAGTATTTTTTTTTTTTTTAAAAAAATCTAACTGAAAAAGAAGAGAAGATGAAGCAAAGGAGAATGACAAGTAATGGGCTGAAATATTTGGAAAAGATGAGCGTTACAGAACAAAGTTCTTACAATTCTGTAGTTTATGTGAGTATCCTTTAGGACGTCTCGCATATCAGTGTTTGTACGTGTGGTTATGCATAGTCAGTCATTTTTGCCTTGAAGACTGGCAGACAAATGTGTGGGACAGTATCAACATCACATACAAATATGAAAGTGCTTCCAATGATGTTAAAGTTGTTCTAACACATCTATTATGTATTCTCTCAGCTACAGGTAAAGCTTGAGTGAGAGAATAGAAAGCAAGAGCGAGAGGGGAACAAAAATGAACAGTGAGAGAGATGAGCGTGGTGTTCGTGACAACTGCTTGTAAATAAGGCAGTTCAGGGGCTGCCTTCAGGAATATACTGCCTGGGATGGGTGTTCCAGGGTGTGGGGGAAACACTGACGGGTTTTGAGCAGCTGAATACAGGGGTTCATTCTCAGGTACCTCAAGTCTACTGAAATACAAAGGATTTCCAGGTGGTATAAATGAACTTACTCTTTTATGAACTTACTCTTTTTTTTTTTTTCAAAGTTTTCTTTATGCTGTGAGAAAAGACGACAATGGCAATTGTGCAAAGAAGCCCACAGTCTGTGGGAGCTCACAGTTCTTACTGTATATCTAGCAGTCACATTTATGTCTTTATTGTACTTTCACCCACCTGGTTCCTCTTAAGTAGTGTATATTTGGTCTTTTTCTATTAATAAATGTCATTTTAGTCTGAAAGATCTTCCTTCTTTTGCCTGCTGTCTGCAGCAATGTAATGAAAGGGAGGTGTTCGGAGAGAAGATTGCTGTGAAGCTTTCAGATGTACTGTGTTATTGTTTTCTGAGATGACTGAAAATTGATGCAGTAGGAGTTGGTTGCCAGATAAGTTTTCCATCTTTGAAGCACTCTGTTTTCCCTGAGGAGCTCTTGTTTAATCGACGATGACTAGATATGGTAACCCCTTTCTGGGATGGCTCAGTCCACTCTTCAAAGAGAAGTTTCTAGGCAGTGTTCTTTGCTATTTTGTACGGGAATATTTAATTATTTCAGATATTTAGGAAATAATACTACTTTCTGCAAGGTTGCTTTTAATCATGCTCTCACCTGCCAAACTTCAGGAATATTTTATCCTGGTGTGAAACCAGGGACAAGCATGAGCTCAAGAAGTCATTCTTTAATGCTTAGTGTTACATGATTTGCTCTATCACCTGAGCAAATGACCAGCTCTTAAAGAGATGAAAGAGTTACACAGCTAAAATTGTACATGTCTTGAGAAATAAAAGAATTCTGGTCACTTCAACATGGCCATGAAAATAGTGTGCCATTTTAAGATAGCTGAAAACTGGGTGGGGAAAAAAATGTTCGGTTACAAGTGTTGGGGGGAAGTGGAGGGAAGAATGGTGGTCTTTGTGTGCCTGTAAATTTGCCAGGTAGTCCCCATAAGTGCAAGTATGCTTTTTGTTAAACTACTGGTTCCTTCCCTTGAGGGATGACCAGCAGGTTCTTAATGTTTCTGGGGACTGTTGTGTAATGTATATGGATAATGACACTGAATACGCTCTACAGTCTGGAGAAATACATTTTGTTGCAGTGATCCTAGAAAGCAGTGGATACTGTTAAGCAGAACTTTTTGTTCGTGAATCGTCTTCTTAACGCTTGAGTTAGGTTTTGGTGACTGGTATACTGTATGTGTGTCACTTCAGTGTGATGCTGCTGAAATGCAGGATTCTGGTATAAATTTTAGGCTCCAGAGGCTTATGCAGGGTTTTCTAGTGGGCATGAGATCTTTCTACGTGTGCCACGCTGTATGAAGTGGGCTCTGCTGTGTGGCTCTACGTTCTCTAACCTGACTTCTTCTGCATGTGGTCCTCCTGGCTATGCCGTGTCTTTCGAGGTCGCCCCTGCCTGAGGAGCACAGTAAGAGAAGAGCTCAGCTCTGAAGCGCAGGGCTGCGATGTTCTAGCAGCAAAACTACAGTGATCTTGCTGCTGTGAGAATTGTCCTCGATGTGGCGTCCACATGTGTGCAACAGTATCTATGAATTGTCTGCTTTTGCTTTAGGGTTTCTTTCAATGGCCACAATTTCTTGAGGCAAGAAACAGGAAGTAAAATTATTTTTTTGAGGCATAAATAATGTGGTTAGGCGTTTAGATGTTTCTGTGGTGTGTGATCTGCAGCCCTAGTTAGTCATGGCTGCAGGAAGAACCTACTGGCCAAATACTTGGTTCCTAACTGTGCTGTGCAAATCTTGTTACCATGTAATGGTCTGAGGTAGAATGTCGCTGCTGAGTGAAGGCCTCTCTGCAAGGCTGGGTCTAAAGTGATAATGTAGACACGGATCTGGAACTGTTACTCTGCAGCTCAGCGACTTGGTGTTTATTTCTACTCATGTAGAAGTCTTTTGTATTATTCACTAAGCAAGAGACTAACATGTAGACTGCCCTACCTCTTCCTGGGACTGTAACTTTATAGATGGATTTTTTTTTTTAAACTATATGTGAATTCATTCCATTTCTCCTTTTATGTACCCCATCAATGAAGCACATAGGAAGATAAAAGTATTAATTGCCTTCAACAACTTAGATGGAGAATAAACAGGTCTTCATATTGCTAGTTTTATACTGTACTGTAATGAACAGCCCTCGAGGGCCCCCCAGCGTGAAGTGCAGAACTTTAGAAATCTCAGTGCTGTTCAGCCTTTCCCTCCAGCCGTGCTGCTTTCCAAAAAGCCTACAGTCAACTTTCAGTCTAGTGAATATTTCTTGGCTGACAACAGATAAAAGCCTTCAGTTTCCTGGGAGAGGACAGAGCATAGAAAATGCTGCTTGCATAGTCACTAGTGGACTCCCTTTAATGCTGGCTAGACGATTGTGAGAACTTTTAAAATGACGATAGGGAGAATCTACTTTCAGTGAAGCAGAGTTCATTCTTGATAAAGGGATTTCCTGCAACCAGTTCGCTGTAACTCTAGAAAGCCCTACCTTTTGTAGTCTTTGATGGAAAGGGAGAACAGACTTTTCTGAGTTCTTGGTAAATCCCAGAGCTGATAGTGAATGCTTAACACATTGAATGCAGGAGGAAGGAGGCTCTTTGGAACTTGCTTCCAGTAAAGCATTCTCTAAATCAGAGTAATATCCTCACTAAGCTGCTTAATAATGAGAACGGTGGTCAGAGGAGTGTAGCGGTGAATGTCCTTGGAGGTGGGAGAAAAAGGCTGAAGCAATGTAAATGAATTTTCTGAATCTTTTGTCAAGTGATTATTATCTCTGATCACAGCCCTCTCTTAGGAAATTGGAAACAAAATCAAGTGTACTTCTTTTGCACTGCCAAAAGAAGAAAGCAAAACTTTTGGTCATACTAACCAGGAGTGGAAACAATACAGACTGACTGTTACGTAGGCAACTAAAACTGTGCGTAATACAACAAAGGTGAAAGGCTACTTTAGAACTGTAGCTTTACTGTGAAAGATAAGTGTTGGGTGAAAGTCACTAGGAAAGTGAGCCTGCTACTTAAATTTGAACAGGATTTGATACAGAGCCAAGTTCAGGCTGAAGCGGTACATGTTGAACCTGAACTAGTTCTCCAAGTTCTGCTAGAAAACTTGTTGCTGCTCCTTTTGCTTTTCCTTCCCATTTGACAACAGCTGAGATGGAGCCATAGGAAAGATTTCTTTGAAGGTGCTTTTGGTTTTTATGTAGGGGATCTTTGTTTATTTTGGAACACTCCCTCCTGTAGGTAACATGCAATGTGCTTCAAAACGTTTGTGAAGGAATTTAGGGAGTAAAACACATTTTTAAAATATCCATGTGAGCGAAGTCACATCACACTAAAATAAATAATGAGTGATAAAGCACAAGGTGTTCAGTGTGGCCATTCACAAACAGCCTACTCAATACTGAGTTTCCCATTCTTCCTGTTGCTAATTTTATAGATCTTGTCACTGAAAAGCTATGAGCTAGATTCTCAGCTGGTGAAAACCTGCGTATGTAATCAAACTTGCACAGTTTAATTGTAGCCACCTCAAGTACCTCTATTGCATTGTACCTTTTAAGTAGCAAGGCGTCTGCCAGTAGCGAATGCCACTACTGCAATGCATGAAACTTAGTTTGCAAGCAGTATTGCTCAAGAAGGATGCTTCCTCCTTCCCTGCTTCATGGAAAAGGGGAGAGTGTAAGGTGAATATAGTCTCCTAAAATTTCTCGAGGAGCTGCACAGGTAGTTAGACACACAATGACTCTTTTATGTAAGACAATGTAGCTTTAATAGGAGGTATGTGGCTAAATACCCATGCAGCTCTTTGAAAATATGGTAGCTGGATTGCTACAAGCCGTAGTGACCATAACAAGTGCTTTAAACCCAGTTACTCAGTGCTGTTAGAGGAAGTTTATCTGATGGTCCGAACCCTGAAATCAGCCCAAATATTTTTCACTCTGTCATGCAGTAATCTTGCTTTCATGAGAGAGACTTCTTTTTTTTCAGGAGTATACAGCAGGATTTTATGGTGTTCTTTGTTTGGAAGCTGTAAGTTAACTTTGTGCATGTGTGGCTTCAGGTTGTTTTTTTTTTAAACTTCCTTATTTGGTCAGGTAAGAACTCTTCTCCTAGGTTTGTCCTGAGATTTGTTCCCAGGCTGTAATTTCAGCCGTCATCCCATGCTGCTTGCTTAACATTTGTACTTTTTCAGCTGAATAAGATACTCTAATTGTCAATTAAATATCAGTGCAATTAAATTCCGCTAGCACCTCTGCCTCTCGGAGGAGGCGGCTACAGTTTCAGATACTGCTTGGTTATTAAGTAGGGTGATTTATTCATGAGTATCATGAAGAGTATTCTCATCTCCATTTTCCAGGATCCCACGGGTGCAGGGACTTACCTCTTGGTTGAGCTAGAGAAACAGAATCCAGGCGTGTGGACTAGGATTCAAAGCCCAGCATCCTTTAGCTGGTGCTAATTCGCAGTTTGAGTGTGAGAGATTGAGCCGGGCATTGCTCTCTGCAGGTGACTGACCCAGTAGATCTCTCTAAGCTTGTCAGTCACTCAGGCAGTCCCTGAGGTCAGCAGAGACAGGTCCTCTGGTGTCAGCCTGTGCAGCTGCTCTGCTTCTAGTGTTTAAAGGGTGGCTGCAAAGAAGATGGAGACTCCCTTTTTAGAAGGAGTGCCATTGAAAAGACAACGGCTAATGAGTACAAGTTACTGCTGGGGACATTCTAGTTGGATACGAGAGGAAAACACATTAGAGTAGAACTCTTGTCCAAGCTTCAGTGGTTTTACTAAACATAAGCACGTGTAAGTCCCGTTACTCTCCCATTGGTAGAAGACAGAGAACAAACTGCAAATAACAGTTCATTGTCGAGTATGTTATTTCTTGTATAATATAGATGTGAAAAAAATTCCTATGAAGGTTTAAGAGCAGGAATCTATAATATACATTGATTTGCTTGAAAACCAGAGGACAAACAGATGCTGAAGAACTAAGGCAAAACGGAGATACTGAGAGAGTGAAGGATTCCTTGAAGAGACTAGTGACAAATCTAACATCCCTCTACTACTCTACAAAAATAGTGTCAGTAAAATAACCACAGTAAAAGTCAGCATAGTTTAATTAAACAGCATCATTTTCCATTTGTGTGTGTTGGCTTTTTTTTTAACTAGGAGATGGCCAGTTTGTATTTAAGGAGAGTTAATAGTTTCATAATCCCAATGTCTTTATAGACTGTGCTTGAACATGCATTCATGTATTTCTGTCATCTTAAACTGGTGCATCTGAAATTTCCTCCTCTTCCCATTTACTATTCTGTGGGTGTTTCTCAGTAACATGAACACAGTTAATTCCAGCCCTGGGGACCCAAGCAGAAATACAGAGGTTCCTAATGTCGGCCAGGCTAAAACCAGAGCTGAGCTGAAAAAGCGCTTGGCACCATTTATGTGGTTATCAGTTAAAGACCTTCTGAACCAGGGACTTCCTACCTGAACGTGAAAGAACAGACTCCACTGAAAGACTTGCCGTGTTTCTTGGGCAAGAGATGTTATTAGCGTCTTAAATGGTTAATATTGTTCAATCTAAAATTTTAAAAATAGAAATGTTTTAGTAAGGCTGGTGGGCCGGGACTGTTTAAAAGGTGAAGAGCGGAGAGGGAGTTCTGAAGACTATATGGGGGAGAAACAAATCTGTTGTGCATTTGCCTTCCTGAATAAATACCTCATCCACTTCACCATATCCGTGCTCTCTAATATCCTAAATCCTGCAACATTCTCATCAGCAGCCTTATAATTATTTAAGGAAGGATCCGTTCAGTTCATCTCTTAACAACTGCTAATCATTACCCCAGAAACGAATAGTTTATTCGCTAATGAATCCATCCTCACTGGCAATACTGTACTCAGTCTTCACCATCACCCTTCATTAAACCCCATGATATGCTTGTAGCGTTTTGGATCAAGACTGTTCATATTAAGCATTGTTTCTTTTTAACAAATTATATTTCTGGTTGAGGGGAGAAAAGCTATTTGTGTGTGTGTTGATACAACTGGAATATATCCATATACCATTAGCTACAACTTGTGCATGTTACACATTCTGCTCACAAGTATTAGGATGCAAATAGACACTGGGAGTAAGAGGATCTATTTCTAGAGCAGCAGATACCCAAACCCAGCTCCTTTTGCAAGCCTTACAACTGAGACTTCTGCAGCACCAGCTTGCAGAACCTAGGAGGTGTAACAAACAACTCACATTATTTCCTCTCCTAAAGTTATGCACTATATACCTTCTAAGATTGAGCTGAAGAACTCTGCAAACTCCTCTTTTCTATCATGCACACTCACTCCGATGTCGGCACTTTTATATTTTAATCATCCCTCTTACTGGCCTCGGAAGAAGTTATGCAGACTTTTGTCTAATCTTTGTAAATAAGAGCCTGACTGCCACTGAAACAGCACCCATCAGTAAGTCAGCTGACGGAGGAGTTTGCCAGGGAGGGCAAGAGAGAGTTTTCAGAAGGCTTTCCCTAAGGTCACCCACTCCCAAAGCAAAGAGGTTTAAACAGAGCTATTGAGATAAGGGGTATGCTGCAGTGACCTTCATCTGAAAGCTGTATTTGTCGCTCTCTCCTCCCATTCTTCTTTCAGTTTAGGAAACAAAACTGCATTTCCATGATAACATATTTGGAAAGACCTCTTTCTCTCTGGTTTTATCCTATCAATCATCATGTAGGTGATGGTTTCTCTAGAGCAGCTCTGATGAGAGTGGAGTCATATATCAAATTCTTGAGAGATGAATGATACGATCTGTTAAGGTGAAACCTATTTCCATTATGTGCCCTAATAAGAAGTGGTTGTGAGTCTATTAGAGTAGATCTTATGCACTGCTATTCCTTGGCTTTTAAATAAGGCTAGTGTGTACCACCCTAGGGATTTTAATGGCTTTTAAAACAGCTTTTTCAGGCAAACCAAGTGTTGGATCAGACATGCTGGAATGAGGGCAGGAGAGTCTGCTGTGAATCCCTGAGGTGCTCACTTTAAAATAGTGCAGTGCACTCCAGGGCAAATAAAACAACAGGAAATCAGGAGAGTTCAACTGTTGCAGCTATTTGTTCTACAGCAACTTCAAGTCAAATCAACCAGCAGGTGTCTGTGGCCTCAAGGTAAGAAAGGCTGACCATCTGCCAGTTTCCAGACTTGAAACATTGCAGCTGCCTGACCTGGAGGAAATTTTATTGTTAGTGTACCAGGAATCTCAGTGCTACTGTCATGGGACATTTTCACTGAGGAATACATGATTGTCACTTGACAAAACATTGAACAACTCCCTCTCCCAAAGATCCCATTTTAAGTAATTTGGTTATCGTATTTTTCAGATCCTTGCATGAAGAGCAGCAACAAGAATACCAATGTTTGAAGACATTGCTTTTGTCCAGGGGAAGCAAAATGTGTCATAAAAACCCCAAAAGTGTATTTTGCATATGTGTTTTTAAACCAAGTGAGGTGCCTTGGATGTTCACCTTACCTTCTCAAAAGGCCCTGTAAAGTTCAATAGTTAGTTCTGCCTAAGTGCCTTTTTCTTAGGAAAGAAAAAGAGGAAAGAAGCAACAGGACTTCCCTTGTATTTTAAGCATAGTAGTTGTACTCCCAGGTGCCTCAAATATTACATACACCAGTAGCATGTTTCTATCATTATTTTCACCTGTAAAAAAACCAGAATGTAAAAAGGAAAGGCAGTTAAAATGATCTAATATATATCCAGACTGGAAAGGTGAAAGGAGACTCCCAGTCTGGGAACACCTCTTTTCAAAGACTGTTTCCCTGAGGAGAAGCTGTGGTGAGGGCTCTCCAGCTCAGGAGGGAACAGAAATGCCTTTTGGAGAACGTGTAGGATGAGGGAGAAGTAGGGTGATGTCATCACTGTGTTTTAAGAGACCAAAAATAGCTCTTTAGCAATTTTGAATATAAGTCTCTGTTCCTCTCCCCTGAGCTGGCCGTGAGGAAGCAGAACAAGCCTCCTGCAGCCTTTTCTCTTAATTTAAAGCCGTTGCAGAACACTGCAGAGAGGCTTTGGCTCTGGAGAGCTGGAGTAAAGTGCTCGCTACCGAAGGGTCACTCTGGGGCGGTGTTGGAGCCCGTTCCTGTGACTGCACTGACCCCTAGTGACTCCAGGGAGTGTTAAAGAATTTACAGATTCGATTGTTTTCAAAAATAAATATGTTTACATAACGTCTTGCTCTACAAGGACACTTTTTTTCAGCAAATGTCTTCATTAGGAGGAAATTGTCAAGACCCTTCTGTTTTAAGCAATCTCTACAATTCCCAGGGAAGTTTTGCTCAGTTTTGTTTTACGACAACCAATTTTTGTTGACTTGAGATGGATTTTGCTACCTTAATTAATAAATAGCTTCATTAAAATATCAGTGCTGCTGAGATGCTGGGAGTTAATGGTTTAAATTTAGCCATGTAAGTTTGTTCAGGAACGCCGGGTGTCAGGCTGGAAGCTTTGCAAACTTTTAATAAAATACAGGTGGTACCACTGTTAATCTGTTTGCGATCTGATACGATGCACCTACAGGAGATGTCTGACCTTTGAGAAATACCGTCTGGAAAAACATTAGTATATTTAACAGGTATAAGGTGAAAGCAACAAATCATTTCTTTCCCTTGGGCCTTTCAGTTCAGCAGCAGACAATGTACGTGCACGTGTAATACCAGGGCAAGTCCAGCTCTCCTTCAGTAGCCCTCTGCCTCGGATGTTTGGCTCCTTATCTCAGGATTTACTTTCAAGTCGTGATAGGTTCAACAAGTGTGGGGGATTTGTCATGCAGTGAGTATGTGAAAACACAGAAATGCAATCTGTAGGGCCCCACTGCATGAAATGTAGAATATCCTCAATTTCCTTTGACTCCTCTTTGGGGCCCTAATGACAGACACAACCAGATAGAAGAGGATTAAGAAATATAATGGGGGGTGCACCCATGAACTGGAAAACGCGTGTGTGTTTTTAATATTTTTGTGGATCTTAGTGCTGTTGAGGCTGTGAAAAGGAAATCTTAGATGAGGATTTGGTGACACAAAGCACTGATCCCAGTCTGTTCCTCTGATTTCAGTCGAGAGTAGTTAACACCTCACACGAACTGTTAATATCTCGTTGACCCATGTATTTATTGTACAGAGATGAGGTATTTCTTAGTACCTGTGACTTTCTGGGCTGAGCAGTTGATGACTCAAGAGAACAAGATTCGTAATTTCTCTGCAGGAAGCTGCAGTGAAGAGGCAGGAGAATAATGTGCTGAGGTTGTGGTTCCACAACAGTCTGGGACCAGCCAAGTGTCGCCCTCATGGCCACGTCCTCCTCCTGCTTTTCTCTGTCTTTCCCTTGAGCTGGGCCTTTCACTCAGCCCAATCCTGTGCTGGGCGTATCAGCATGTTAAGATGCTAGAAAATTATTTTCTTTTGTCTTTGGCTTGTTGGGGTGGCTTTTTGGGGTGGGGAGGTGGGTGAGATTGCATCAGGAGGTGCTAGTTCTTTATGATCCCAGTTTGGAAAGGCACTCAGATTCTATAAAGCATCTCTTCAGATGCTGGTTTTCTGAGATCACATTCAAAAGAAAAGGAGGACAGTGTAGATAATCCTACAACCATTCAGATGCTGGGAGCCCCAAGCTGTGCAGCACTGAATGGGCCTGCGACTATGGCCCAGCTCACCCTGCACCTCCCGTCCGTGGAAAAGTCACCCCATTTGGTCATTTGAGCTCTGACAGGATTTTCCCAAAGAAGCCAACTCTATTCCTCATTTCCACTGTCAGACAAAAAGGGTGTTCACCTGAGAACTTGTCGCTGCACTCTTAGATAACGGCTAGGCCAGGCCTTATCTAACTGGACACAATATCCCTCTGAGGAAGATTTTAAATGGCCTCAGGCAGACGACATAGAACATGTTGCCGCAAGGCATCGTGTACTGCAATTTGAAACTGCGATGTCTAGTTAGGGGGGAGGAAACATTTTCAACACGTTTAGTCCTTGATTTTAAAAAGATATTTCTTGTCTGTTTTTTTACATTTTCTAACTCTCAGCTAAACCAGGTACTCTAGATTTTTCTTCTCTCAGTTAAGGAAAGTGAGGCCCAACTGCATGCATGTTTACAGTCACTAGTGTTAAAGGATTTTACCAGACTGTGGGTGTCTCTAGGCTTGCTTTATTAACAACTCAGAGTTGGGCCATCACCTCAGTGAGTGGCAACAGCTAACAAAAAGCACCCTCTATATATACGATATAACATACAATACAAAGAGTCTTTGGTGATTTTCCAGGAACTCTCAACTCTTAATTCATCATCCATTTCAAAAGTCCATTATATTCCACAGTTTCGGCTAGTTCTTATCGTGCCGTTCTAATTCCTCTTCGGACACCACTGTTTGCTGATGCAGTCTTCGGTCATCATGGTTACTGGTCTTCAGTATTGTTCCTAGAGCACCTGTGCTCTATAAACCAATATCTATTTATTAATTATTCCTGCTATTAATAATATCCGAAGAGAAAAGAGTTTTCTAAAGCTTGTTCGTTTTACAACTAGAGCCTTTATAAATGTAAATTATTAAAAATTAGATTTCTAAATAGAATAAAAATTACATCATTACCACCTGAGGTTTATGCAAGATACTCTCCATAAAGTAGGGTAGAGAACTGTATGACTGTATTTCTCATAGAACGGTAGAATCATTTCAGCTCGAAGGCACCCTGGAAGGTATCTGATCCATCCCCACGTTCTGAACAGTCACAATGAAGAAAGGCTCCAAGGAAGAAAAACACTTTTACATTCACAGTTACAGGTGCCACCCAGATAAGTGCTGGATCCCAGTGCTACAGAAAGAAGTTTGAAGGGCCCTCCTCCAAAACTGATTATGTTCTAAGAATGACCAAAGGTCAGGTAGATGCGAAAGGGGAAAAACACCTGAGACAGATGTAATTTCTATCTTTATGTAACAACTGGGTGTGAGGTTTGCTTCTTCAGAAAGCAATATTACAGTATCCTTCTTACCAGTCTTCCTCTCACTTTGATCTTGGTCTTTACCCAATCTTCTATCCTTTAGTTCAAAATGTGTGTAAAAACTATTTCAGTTAATTCTGGGAGTTTTGTGGTGAAGCTCATTTAGTTCCTAACACGGTTCTGCTGCCCTGCTAAAATGGCAAAATCTCAAGATTAAACTCAGACTGAGCCCCCAAACATCCGGCAAACAGCTAAACCGTCTAAAAATCTGGCTTTCACACCAAAACAGCTACTTTCTAGAATGGATCACTATTGTTGTTTACATTAAAAGTCCTCTGAAAGCTAAGTCAAACCAATAGTATTTATTCGTATTAGGAATTATGCCTTAAAACATAGTCTATAAAAATAACTTCAACTGTCAGTTTTTCATAACAGATTAAACTTAGTACATCTATTGAAGGCTATTGAAATTTGAAATGTTATAGTGCACTTCCTACATCTTATTTTCAGAATTTGTAATTTTATCACCTTTGGATTTTCCAGTTGATAATTCCCTTGTTTGAGTTTAGATTTTCCTTGTAAATTGAAGTACTCGCTTCATCTCTTTCTCCTGTGTACATTAGCGTTCTCCTTTTTTATTGACTCGCATGTCTTCTTGGCTCTGCTGTCAAAATAGAGAGACAGAACGTTTTGTGCGTAATTTATTAGAATAAAACAACATGCTCTTTCAGCAACATTTTCAGAAGTACACTATCAACACTTCTAGAAGCAACAGGAAAAAAAATCATTTCATCCTAATATAATCAGAATGGCCTAATGCTGCGTGTGGAACTGCCCTGGGTCAGCTCAGAGCAGCACTGACAGCGGGGCTGTCTGGGGGGTCTGAAACACAGGTGGGGGGAGACCTGTTGCTTTTACTAAAAAGATGGAATTGTATCAAGCAGTTACCTGAATGGTTGTTTTAAAGTGAGAGAACGTTTTTGCGTGTGGATTTCTTTTCCTCCAGTTTCGTGCATTATGGGATCCTGACGTGTATTTGTCTGAAGAAAACACATAGACGTTGTTTCTTACTTTCAGCTGCAATTGCAGGAAGGACTCTCTGAGCCTGATAGGTGAATTCAGTATGACGTTAGCTGAAGGACCAATGAATGCGTCGGGTGAATCCCACACCACCTCTGAAATACCAGCTAGTACTCAATACAGACTCCCTCTCTAGTCGTTTAAAGCTCATTTGGAATCTTGCAGCGTTCCCAGGAGGCTCACAGGACCTTCTGAATGGGGCGATCCCCCCATGGACGTCCTTGACTTGAACAAAGGGATGTTCCTGTGTTGAAAATCTACCCAAAGGCATCAATTGCTTTTAGATTAAACGAGTCGATAAGCCAATCTCCTGTCTTATCCCTGCTTGTGAAGAAAGCACAAGGTGCGGGGCAGCGTTATGTTTTTGTGCTGGGCAGTTGATTTTGCACCAGAGGACGCTGCCTAACTGTGACTAACCATGTTCTGTAAAACGGGCTTGAAAGTGAATATTATTAAATCTCTGGTGTTCTGTTAATTCCAGCTTAATTCCATTAGTTCAAATTATTAATTCCACAATAATCCAAACATTTTCAGTTTACACACTACATGTAAGCATTACCATAGTTTTGCATTTGGGTCCAAGGTCTTCTGTTTGTGTTGAGCTGATTCTTCTGCTTGGGGCACTTCCGACCGTGTGGATCGGGTACTGCTGAAAAGAAAGGTAGCAAAAATGTTAATGGTTGCTCTTAGGACAAAAATGCTGATCAGTCAAGCAAAAGATGTACAACTATGGTTACATCCAAAACAGACTTCCAGAAAGAAAGATACAAGACTCGGAATCCCACCAGTAGGCTTCTTGTCAAATGAATGACATAGCAGGTGCTATCAAGAGGACAGTAGAGTATTTCAAAGATGGAAAAGAGATGAAGGAATGTGGGGTGGGGGGGTGTCCCCATGGGCCCCCCGGGGTGTCCCTGTGTCCTCCATCCTGGTCGATGCCGTGGATGTACCAGTGGAGGCTGTTGGTGGCTTTCCTCATCAGCCCGGTGTGGTCCCCTTCCTGTGGGGTGGGGGGGACACACGGATGACAACAGGCTCCCCAGATCTGAGGGGAGTGGTTGTGGGGGGCATTGGGATGCCCCCCCTTCCCATGTATCCTCGAGAGTTTGGGGGTGCAGAGATAGGGGTGTGGTATCACACCGCCAAAAAACCCTGCAGGTGGTGGTGGGGACAGCAGGGACAGAGTGTGTGGGGCAGTTGGGGGGTGTGGGGGGGTGACAGTGCTGGGACCCCCCAAAGCTCCTGCAGGGGAAAGTAGGGATGTGGAGGAGGGATTTGGGGGTCCCAATGGGGGAACTGGGGGTGCAGTGGTGTTGAGAAGCCTGTGAATATAGTAAATACACGATTTCCTGTCACGGAAGCTACTAAAAGTCAGCTACAGGAGCCAGTGGAGAAAAGGCAGTAGGAAGGGGACTGGCGACTGGCAGAAGGGTTATGCCACAGGAGGCCGAGCTGCAGGAATTCTTTTGGAGGCGCTCTCAGCCAGGGTTAGGAAGGTGACTTGCTTTTAGAAATGTGAGAACCACTTGGACTGGTTTATTGCCTTTAGAGAATTTTAGTTCTCAATACCAGTTGGCAAAATTTTTCGTTGTAATTCTGTGAAAAATGCAGTATTTTGAGGGTCAGGGGGAAATCGTGATCTGCACATATCGGTGTGAGATTTGCTTTGTTCAGAAAGGTTCTGTAAAGTCAGGTTAGTTCCTAAGTGACCTACCTCACTGCATAAGTAGGAAAATTAGGTCCTTTACCCCGGAAACGGGAAGGTGGTGCTCTTGTCTGGATTTTTCTTTTTCTCCTGAATGGATGAAGCAGTAATTCCCCAATTCACAGGTCTCCAAAGTAGTAGCATGCACACCTTTGCCTGAACCATTTCCCTTCCCCTGAGCAGCACGTCGTTCTCTTCCTGAATGCACCCTACCCTTCTTCCCTGAAGCTCCCACCTGCTTGCTCTGGTGGAGATACTGCACATTACTAAGTTGCACGTTGTCACGGCTTCCGTGCAATTTAGCGTGTGCGATACTTTCACAGGCGTGCATGCACAGGGGTATGGCTGTGGCTTAAAGTTACTGCAGCTTTCCAATTTGGTGGGGCCTAATGACGTTGTGAAATGGTCTTAAACCCAGATCAGTATTTTGAGCGATGCCTTGAAACACGTGTTAGTGGAAGTCTGTTCTGTAATGCCAGGAGGATGAGTCCTGCTTGTTTAGCGTTTCAGAAGGGTTATCGTTATTTGCTTCATTTTCTTCATTTGCCATGTACATCTCCAACTGGATCAGATTTTTCATTGGTTCTCTACAAGTTCCTGAAAGTACTAGTTGTCTCCAAAGAGGAAACAGCAATCATATCCTTAACTGAAATTTGCCAGAAAGTCAAAGAGAGATTGGATAGGAAGAAAACCTACAGTGCCTTAATGGCTGCGAGAGCCTCTTACTGGTTTTTCAATTTCTGTTTACTAACATTTAAAGACGTCTGAAATGAGCTACCATGCAAAGAAAGAAAGAAAGAAAGAAAGAAAATCTCAGCGGTTCAAGGATCTAGCTGGTTTGCGGTGGCATCCTGGCAGTAATGATGGAGAAAATGGGGCGGTGATACAGTTCCCACAGAAAACAGTAATCTTCCAGCGTGTAAAACTAATGCTTAGGCAAAGCAAAACGTGTGCTCCTGTTTATTTTACTGCAACATTAGTCATGTCTCTTAGATTAATTTTTCAAAGATAACTCTTCACTGATTATGTTTGGACTGATTTTTTGCACACAACGTATGTTCTTTAGTAGCAGCAGTATCTTGCAGAAATCTCTCTTGTCACAGGAATGCATTTAATAGGACCTTACTGAAGTTTTATAAGCTCCACTTGTGTATGTTACGAGATGGGAATAGAATTGAAAAGGAGTCTGTCTTAATTAAACAACCTCCTCCTAGTCTAAAACTGGGAATAATAGATACTTTTTTTTTTAAACTGACATTGAGGAAAGGGAAGCTTCGGTTGAGTTACTGAAAAAAAAAAAGTAGAATGTAGTCTAGAAC
Source organism: Strix uralensis (assembly GCF_047716275.1). NCBI lineage: Eukaryota > Metazoa > Chordata > Aves > Strigiformes > Strigidae > Strix > Strix uralensis. Next base: position 19,473 of record NW_027437112.1, read on the forward strand.
TCTAGAAGAGATGCTGCAACTGTTTCAGTACGTTTGCAGAACCAAACTGACAGTAACAGTCACCTGGTTATCCTAGTGGGATAGATAGCAGTATTTATCGGCTGATTGTTTTCGTAGCACTAACTACGTGACGTGCTCCTACCACTATTTTAGTCTTAAATATTCTCCTATATGAAAAAAAAAAAAAAAAGGGATTTATCTTCACCTGTATTTCCTTTTTCTTTTGTATCAAAAATCCTCGTTCTCCGTAAACACAGCTTTCTCTGTATTGCTTTACATACACATGACTTTAAGAAGTTATTCAAAGAATAATTCAAAGAAAAACAGATACTGAAAGAAAATTTTAGAAAACAATTGGTTTGCTCACGCTTAATCTTTACTCTTTTTCCAAATTTACCTGCAACCATGAAAAAATGTTCAGGATTGTACACACATGGTTTGGGTCAAGCATGCCACAAAGTCTGTAGGAATTTTGCAGTTGACTATCCCTAATTCACGAGATCATGCAAGTGCATAATGTGGTGCTGAAACAAACAGTTCTGTTCTCTGTGCCATGCAAACTGGCAGAGTGTAACACAGAAGCAGATTTGCACCATAGCATCTTAGAGCCTAGCCCTTTAATTATATATGGCACTCATGCAATTACCTATGTACGCTGCTTCTTCTACAACACCAACTTTTTTAAACAGTTATTTGTATGTCAGAGCTTATCTTTATTTGAATATTGGAGCTGGCAATCAGCAATTCTTTGCGGAGAGCTGGCAGACCTTGCGCAGGCCGGCTGGGCCTCCCTTGCCCGCCGGCGGGATGTCTGGATGCTTTGCCCCCTCTCAGGCACTGCCGAGCGCGGGGGGCTGTGCCACGTCCCAGGCATTGGCTCGGTGGAGGGTCGCTGAGGACCCCCGACCCTCCTGGAACATGGTTGCCACCGTCTCGTCGAGGGGAACCCAGGCACGGGATGAGGAGGGGGCTGGAGCCCAGGGCTCACGAGGGGAGGTGGAGGGCAGTCCCTGTGCCCAAGGGGCAGCCTTTCTCTTGGGCAAGCACCATGGCAGGTGGGAGTGAGCCCCAGGAAAGGGGCCCTCAGTGCCCGCGACCCTCCTCCTTCTCCCACATTTGGGCATCTCTCAGGCCACAGGCCCGCCACGCCCAGCCCCGCCACAGTTGGCCACACCCATTGGCCGCCGTCACAGTCGACATCACAATGGCTTCTGTCACCAGCCACCTCACGGGGCCCTATAAAAAGAGGGACCCTGCAGCTGGCCCACCAGTTGCCGAGCTTACAGGCCCTCAGAAGCCAAGCATGCTTGGACAGGAGAGGAGCCAGAGCAGCGAGGCAGATGGCTGCCCACCTTTGCGTGGGACAGCGCAGAGACCGGTCCCACCGCCGCCAAAGAGGGAGGCACCTGCCAGGAGCCTGAAGGAGGGCAGTCCGTGGAGGAGGAGGAACAACATCACCCCTCGTGCCATGGGCGTGATTGGCAAGCGGCACCTGGCTGCAGGCCCACCAGGGTACGGCGTGGGGCCCAAGCGTGTGTTCAGCGAGGCAGATGGCCGCCCACCTTTGCGTCAGAGCCGCATCCCGCAACCTCCCTGGATGAGGAGGCGGTGGCAGTGGAGGAGGAACGTCATCACCCCTCGTGCCACGGGTGCGATCGTCCCCGCTACTCGCGCTATCAGCAAGCTGCACCTGGCTGCAGGCCCACCAGGGTATGGTGTGGGGCCCAAGCGTGTGTGCCTGCCAGGGAGCAGCTGGAGCAGCGAGGCAGATGGCTGCCCACCTTTGTCGGTGGCATCACAGAGCCGTGTCCCGCAACCTCCCTGGATGAGGAGGCAGTGGCAGTGGAGGAGGAACGTCATCACCCCTCGTGCCACAGGTGCGATCGACCCCGCTACTCGCTCTGGCGGCAAGCGGCACCTGGATGGAGGCCCAGTGGAGAACAGCGTGGGGCCCAAACGTGTGTGCCTGCCAGGGAGCAGCCAGAGCAGCGAGGCAGGTGGCCACCCACCTTTGTCGGTGGCAGCAGAGAGAAGCTTCCCACCACCACCAAAGAGGAAGGCACCTCCCAGGAGTCTGAAAGAGGACCTTCAGTGGAGGAGGAGGAGGAACACCAGCCTTCGTGCCATGAGAACCACTGTCTGCTCTCATGCAACCAGCGTTGGCCATCACACAGCTGTGGACACACGGGGGAACAGCATGGGGCCCCGCCGTGACTATCTGCCGAGACATGGTGTGAGGCCCAGGCGTGACAGTGCACCAAACAACGGCGTGGAGCCCATGGAGGTGGATCCACCGATTCCTTACAAGCTGCCCAGGCGTGACAGTGCACCAGAGGACAGCGTGCATCCCATGGAGGTGGATCCACCGGCTCCCTACCAGCTGCCCAGGCGTGACAGCCCATCAAACGACGGCGTGGAGCCCATGGAGGTGGATCCACTGGCTCCCTACCAGCTGCCCAGGTGTGGCAGCGCACCAGAGGACGGTGTCAAGCCCATGGAGGTGGATCCACCTCAATAAACAACAACAGAATAAGAAAGCTTCCAGCCTCTCTTATTTGGCACTTAGGCGGACTGCATCTGCACTCCTGTTACCTCTGCCTTTTAGTAGGAGGCTCTTTTCTGGAAACTTCCCATTTCCATGCCCACCTTTGTGCTTTGGCGGTGCTTTACTGTGGCAGCTGCAGCATGGACTCTTCATGAAATCCTGAAAGAAAAAAGAGTGTGTTGTTGCATTGGTACATACTTATGCTCTCGGATGCTGTCAGTAAAGCTCTTCATAGTTAACAAATCAGCAATCAGACAGCTATCAACCTTTTCTCCTATGAGCGTAAGACCACTCTAACACGCGCTGTGCAGACCAATCACCCTCTTGTTCACGTGCTGTTCTTGGGGCAGTAACTTCTCACAGTTCAGTACTTTTCCACAGTTCAGTGTTGCAGCTGTCCGTTGTTTTTCCCTGCCACCTTGGCATAGCTCAGCAGCCTCTTGTTTTTCTTCCAAGGCCTGTTTTTCATCAAAGCCAAGCTATTTCTCAGAGGCTGTGCAAGGCTGACAGGCCAATGCCTCCCACATCTCCCCTTTCTTTGTTTTGCAGCTGCACCTGCAAGACTTGTTTCAAGACTTTATCAATTAAGGGTTCGGCAAACTTCAAAAAACACAGCATATTCAAAATAGTTCTACAGAAGGCTAGAAACAATACAGCATTTACAGTTACTACTTAAAAAAAGTAGGCTAATTTCACTGCCCATAATTAAGGGATATGACTAAATACTACGAAAATCAAGAGTAAGGAAAATACAGAATAGCACACTTACTTAATGGGGTACTAATATTCAGATCCGCAATTGCTGGGGAACCCTGGATGCAGCGAGGATTCGGAGTACCTTTCCTTGCAAACTGGAAATCCTACGCGGTGCATCCACCCATAGGTGAGGCATCCAAAGTCGCTGCAAGCAGGTCCAGCCTCATCTATCTAAATCAGCAGGTGTCGCGGATGAAAGTATTGACACGGTAATATTTAGTAAGAAATCTAGGTTTATTAATAACTAACAGCAATTTATTATTATAAAATAATAATAAATACTAAAAGAAAGAAAAGCGACTTATTCCGATTCTAAAATGACAAGATTCACACAAAACAGAACAGACAAACATACAGAAACAAAGGTGTTTGGATTCAATAGAATGAACACAGACGGACATACACAGAAACAAGGGTACGTACACACACACACACACAAACAAGGGTACATGTACACACACACACAAACAAGGGTACATGTACACACACACACAAACAAGGGTACATGTACACACACACACACACAGAAACAAGGGTACATGTACACACACACACACACAGAAACAAGGGTACGTGTACACCACCCCCCCCCCCCCCTCCCAGTAAAGAGAAGCTAGCTCAAAGAAAATTTCCCTCTGGAGTTTAGAGCAAATACTCACAATGCCTTGGCATTCCTCAACGGGCGATAATTGAGACTCGAGCGGGGGACTTCACCCTGGCCTTCTGTCTGGAGCAGACGACACCTTAAGGGTTTGGTACCTGAGAGGCGTCCCAGCTCAGGGGAGATGCTGGTCACAGGCCCCCTGCGATCCAGGAGAGCTCAAAGGGTCTCCCTGGTGGTCGCCATTTATAGGGTCCAAGATAATTGACTTTTGTCAAATGCCTTCTGGTGCCTTCCAGCAGTTACACAAGAATTTGATTAATGTGCGACTCTGCTATTGTTCCCATTTGACCACATCCCAGGCACAGGTGTGCCAGGCCCTTAGGAGTTGATGGGCCATTTTAACCGATTCCGAGCAATCGGGAGGGGCAGGAGCCAGGCTCGTTAACATTGTCAGTCCTTATCTCCATGGATTGGTGTATAGCTCGGGGGATGTGACTGGAATCGCACCTAGCACCAAGCAGCCCAACAAAGAGGGGCGGGGGGAGGTAAGAATTGCACCACCACAGCAGGCCAAAATAACTGGCACTTTTCTTGGAGCGGAAACATCTGATTTCATCCTCCTGTTGGGTTCCACCCAGAGCCTGGCCACCACTCACGGGGGAAAACCAAGGCAGTTTCTAATAAGGTTAAAGGCTTGAGCTCTTAATTCTTAATATTGCTAGACAAAGAAAGTTGAATACACACATTCTTACAGCATTTCATCCTTATTAATAACTGCATTTTGTCTAAGCTACATCTTTCACTAGTGACTAGTAAGCCTATATATTTCATTAGGAGTTGCAATTACTGTCAGCATTTTCTCTTAAAAGAGTTGGCAACTGTAGTGTGATTAAGGACAGACATAGTGTATTTTGTCCTGTTGCAGCAGCAAGCATTACCCATACATTCTGCTTAAATGATCAGTCGAAGAGACCGCAAACTGTCGGTACAGGGGCACCCACAGCACCCACAGCCGGCTCCCGAGTGTCCACCAAAAGCTGCCTCTCACGCCTCAGGTGTGGTCGCACACACCTTGCCGGTAACCTCCGGGGACCGTGACCTGTGGAGACACAAGCATAACCTCTTCCCCAGGTTATTAAAGGATCTGGTCCTTCCCAGTTACCGCTTTCCAGGTTTTTTGCTAACACTTGAGCCTTGCCCTGGACTTGTTGTTGATCTGGTATCTGCGACGAGAAGTGACGCAATATTGGTGGCACCTGTGAGACAGCGGAAATGTTTAAAAGGTTCATGGCATATAATGCCTTATTTAGCCTTTTGTGAGGTGTAGATTGATACCCTCCCTCTCCCCCTTTTTGTTGTTGTAATAGACGCTTTAGCGTGCCGTGCCTACGCTCCACAACGGCCCGTCCGGTCGGTGAGTGGGGAATGCCGGTCAGATGCTTGACTCCCCACTGTTGAAAGAAAGAAAAAAGAGAAACAGAAACATAAGCAGGCCCATTGTCTGTCTTAATCTGTCGTGGCACGCCCAAGGAAGCAAATGCAGCTAAAAAGTGTCTTTGCACATCGCGTGCTTTTTCACCTGTATGGCAGGACGCAAACACTGCTCCAGAAAAGGTATCAACAGACACATGTACATATTTTAACGTTCCAAATGCCACGAAGTGAGTGATGTCGGATTGCCATAATTCTGAGGAGGCGAGTCCCCGAGGGTTACCACCACTAGCTGCTGAAGAGAGGGAGTCCTTCTGGCACTCAGGGAAGTGGCAATGATGTCTTTAGCCTGACGCCTTGATAAAGCAAACTGGTTTTGTATTGCCCTGGTGTTTTGGTGGGAAAATGCATGTGAAAGCCGAGCTTGCTCAAAGACATTAGGTACCACCTGTGCCACCAGAGTCGACGCGTCTGCTCGTCGACTGCCTTCAGCCAAAGGTCCAGGTAGTGCAGTATGCACTCGGATATGTACAATAAAACAAGAAGTCTTGCGATTATTTAATAATCGTAAAAGGGTGTGCATTAATGAATATAACAGTGGATTATTAACGTCCTTCAAACACAAATTT
>NW_027437113.1:0-25266 GCF_047716275.1 Strix uralensis
ACGAGCTGATCCGGCAGGAGAAGTTGGAGCTGCTGGTCCAACGCTTCGACCACAAGGTGGTCATGAGGGAGACGTGGCTGAACGAGAACCAGCGCCTGGTCTCGCAGGTGAGGAGCGGAGGGGGCCACGCGGGGTCTTCTCCTTGGTTGGGGTGGGACCTCCTGGTTGGGCTCCCTCGTGGCCCTGGTGGCATCTCCCCCCGCTTCTCCTCAGGACAACTTTGGCTACGACCTGCCGGCGGTGGAGGCCGCCATGAAGAAGCACGAGGCCATCGAGGCCGACATCTCCTCCTACCAAGAGCGCATCCAGGTGGTGGTGGAGCTGGCCCTGGAGATGGAGTCCGAGGGCTACTACGACACCAAACGCATCAGCGCCCAGAAGGACAACATCCTCCGGCAGTGGGGGCTCTTGACCGAGCTGGTCCGCGCCCGCCGCGCCCGCCTCGAGCAGAACTTGGCCCTCCAGAAGATCTTCCAGGAGATGGTCTACATGATCGACTGGATGGAGGAGATGCAGGTGGAGCCGGGGTGGCTACCGGGCATCTCCGCGGGGGGGGATGCGGTGGCCAGGGCGGGACCTGGTGGTCTCTTTCCCCCATCGCCAGGTTCTTCTGGTCTCCAAGGATTTGGGGAAGCATCTTCTGGAGGTTGACGACCTCCTGCAGAAACACGGGCTGCTGGAGGCCGACGTCTCCGCCCAGACCGAGCGGGTGCAGGCGCTCAACGTCGCCGCGCTCAAGTTCTCAGAGCTGGAGGGTAACGAGGGGGGGTCGCCGGGAGGTCCTCGGCCTTGGTAGACCATCTCCTCTAAGAGCTGGTTCTCTTGGGCCAGGCTACCAACCCTGCGACCCCCAGATCATCTGCAACCGGGTCAACCACGTCCAGACCTGCCTGGAGGAGCTGGGGGAGCTGGCGGGCAAGAGGCGGAAGGAGTTGGAAGACTCTCGCCAACTTTGGGCCTTCTTCCAGGAGATGGAGGAGGCCGAGGCGTGGATCCGCGAGAAGGAGCAGATCCTGGCCGCCAAGACGTGCGGCCGGGACCTGAGCAGCGTCTTGACCTTGACCAACAAGCACAAGAGCATGTTGGGCGAGTTGGGCAGCCGCCGGGCGCTGCTGCACCAAACCATGAAGAGGGGCGAGCAGATCTTGGCCAAGAAACGCTTCAGCCCCGGTGGGATCCAGGAGAAGATGCGGGAGGTCCGCCTCCGCTGGAAGAAGCTGGAGGAGGTGACGGGGTTGCACCAACAACGGCTGCAGGAGGCCCTCAACTTCTTCCAGTTCAGCGCCGAGACGGACGACTTGGTGGCCTGGTTGCAGGACACCTACCGCATCGTCTCCAGCGATGACTTTGGCCACGACGATTACTCCACCCAAGCTCTTCTCCGGAAGCACCGGGCGGTGGTGGAAGAGGTGGAGAAGCACCGGGCGGCCGTGTTGGCCCTCCGGAAGCAGTTGGCTCTTCTGGCGCCCGACCATCGTCAAGGGGTGGACGTGCAGATCCGGGTGGTGGAGGTGGAGCAGCTCTACGGGGAGGTGGCCGAGGTGGCCGTGCTGCGGCAGCAGTGGCTGCAGGACGCCTTGGCCGTCTACCGGATGTTCAGCGAGGTCCACGCCTGCGAGGTCTGGGTGGACGAGAAGGAGCAGTGGTTGGAGAAGATGGAGGTGCCCGAGGAGCTCGATGAGGTTGAGGTGGTCCAACATAGGTGTGTGGGGGGGGGGCGGGGGGGGGGCTCCTGGGCCCCTCGGCCCGTCGGGGACCTCACCGGCCCCATCTTCTCGGCAGGTTCGAGAGCCTGGACCAGGAGATGAACAGCGTCATGGGACGGATCTTGGACGTCAACCAGGTGGTGCAGCAGTTGGTGGACGGGGGCCACCCCAGCTCGGAGGAGGTCCGCTCCTGCCAGGACCACCTCAACAGCAGGTACGGGCCTGGGGAGGGGGCCGAGCCGTGGGGCCAAGCCCATCCTGGGGGTCCACCACGCCCAAGCTGGGCCTCATCCTGCTCGGGGGGGGCACCTCGGTGAGAGGAACCAGCCGTGGGGCTGGTTGGAGCCCCCAGCTTTGGGGTTCTCCAGCCTGGTGGGACGTCCCCATGGGGTCCAGCTCTCCAGTGCCATGAGCCAAGCCCATCCTGGGGGTCCACCACACCCAAGGTGGGCCTCATCCTGCTCGGGGGGGGCACCTCGGTGAGAGGAACCAGCCGTGGGGCTGGTTGGAGACCCCACCTTTGGGGTTGTCCTGGCCTGGTGGGACGTCCCCGTGGAGCCAAGCCCATCCCGAGGGTCCACCACACCCAAGCTGGGCCTCACCCTGCTTGGGGGGGGCTCCTGCGTGAGGGGAACCAGCTGTGGGGCAGCTGGAAGCCCCCAACCCTGGTGGGACGTCCCCATGGGGTCCAGCTCTCCAGTGCCATGGGCCAAGCCCATCCTTGGGGTCCACCATGCCCAAGGTGGGCCTCATCCTGCTCAGGGGGCACCTCGGTGAGAGGAACCGGCCATGGGGCTGGTTGGAGCCCCCAACTTTGGGGTTCTCCAGCCTGGTGGGACGTCCCTGTGGGGTCCAGCTCTCTGACGCCGTGGCCTGAGCCCGTCCCAAGCGCCGGTGGCAGCGCCGGTGCAGGGCTCCATCCCGGTCTTGCCCCATCTCCAGGTGGAACCGGGTGGTGGAGCTGGTGGAGCAGAAGAAGGGTCAACTCAGCTCCGTCCTGAAGATCCAGAACTACCTGCTGGAGTGCGGCGAGATGAAGGCGCAGGTGCGGGAGAAGAGAAAAGCCATCGAAGCCACCCAATCGGGCGGCGGCGACCTGGGCGGCGTCTTGGCCTTGCAGCGCCGCCTCTCCACCATGGAGGCGGCTTTGGTGGTCTTGGAACCTCGGTTGGTGGAGCTTCAACAGGAAGGTGAAGCGTTGGCCGCCTCCCACCCGGGGCGAGCCCTGGAGATCCTGCTGCCCTTCGAGCAGATCAGCGAGGAGTGGGAGGCCCTCAAGAGGGCGCTGCAGGGCTGCGAGGACACCTTGACCGTGGCCGGTCGCCTCCAACAGTTCATCCAAGACTTGGACAACTTCTTGGGTTGGTTGGTGAAGACTCAAGCGGCCGTGGCCTCCGAGGAGGTGCCGGATAATTTAACGGAAGCCGAGAGGTTGTTGAACCAACACGCGGCCCTCAAGGAGGAGATCGATGGCTACGAGGAGGACTACGCCAAGATCCAAGCGGCCAGCGACCTCCTGGCCCTGGAGGAGACGGAGGTGCCCTACCTGTCGCTGCAGCAGTGGCTGCAGAAGTTGGACGCGGGGTGGGGCAAGTTGCTGCGGAGCTGGGAGACGCGCCGGGAGGTGCTGGCGCAAGCTCACGTCTTCCACCTCTTCCTCCGCGACGTCCACCAGTGCGAGAAGAACCTCTACAACCAGGTGGAGATGGAGCCGGGGGCGGGGGGAGAAGGTCCTGGTGACCTTCCCATTGGTGGTGGGGAGGGTGAAGTGAGGTGACCAAGGCCGGAGAAGCCAACGAGCGGCGTTTCCTTCGCCCCCCCACACCCAGGAGTCGGCCCTGGCCCACGCCGAGCTCCCGGCCACGGTGGAGGGGGTGACCAAGGCCATCAAGAAGCACAAGGACTTCACCACCACCATGGAGCTCAACCTCCAGAAGATCCAAGGGGTCCTCCAAGCCGGCGAGAACCTCCAGCGCCAGGGCAACCTCTACGGCGACCGCGTGGCCGAGGCCACGGAGGGGCTTCGCGCCAAGTAGGTGCCACGTGGCGACGCCGTGACCGCCCCCCCCCCCCCCGCCGCCATGTTCCTCAACCCAACGATGGAGCCAACTGGTGGCTCCTCAACGTCCCCCTTGGGGTCAATCCACTTTGCGGGGGGGGGTAGGGGGGTAATTAAGCGCTTCGTTAAGGTGCTGGGTGGGGGGTGGGGGGGGGGGCAGCGCTGAGCTGGGTGCCGCCCCCCCACCCCCACCCCCCCCCACCCCCCCCCTACAACCAGGAGCCACCACAACTACCAGCTGGCCCAGGAGTGGACGCGGCGGCTCGAGGACCACCTCGACCTGCAGCGGTTCCTCCAGGAGTGCCGCGAGGTAGGACCCTCCCCCCCCCCGCCCCTCCCCCCCCAAAATTGTCCAAGGTGGGGGTGGGGGGGTCCAAGTTTGGGTCCTGACTGGGTGGGAGCGTTGAGGTCCCCCCCCCGCCCCTCCTTGGGCGGCGTCGCTGGGTCACCTACGGTTGAAGGAGGGGGCGGGGGGCGCGCGGAAGGTGGGTCAGGGGGGGGTGTTGTTTGTGTCCCCCCCCCCAAAAAAAACGCTGCTCAGCATCTGCGCTGGCCCCGTGGCCACCGATTTTGGCGAGGGGGGGGGTGGGTTTGGCCAGAGCCCCGGGTGGATTTTTCCTGGCGCAGAACTCGGGATCCGGCCTCCGCGCTCCGCCCGGCGGCTGCTGCAAAGGCTCTGCGGCACCGCGCCAGGGCCACCGGGCTCCTCTTCCTCCTCCTCCTCCTCCTCCTCATCCTCCTCCTCATCCTCCTCCTCCTCCTCCTCCTCCTCATCCCCCTCCCCAGCGCTGTAGAGCGACCGCAAACCCCCCCCCCCCCCTCCCCTCCCTCACCCCATCGCCCTTCCCATCGCCTTGGGTGGGGGGGGTGATAACCTCCCCCCCCCTCCTTGGGGGAAAAAAAATAATAATAATTAAAAAAAATAAAATTAGCTGGATGGCTGGATCCGGGAGAAGGTGCTGATGGCGGGGGACCCCTCCCGGGACCCCCCCCCTCGCCCCCCCAAGCCATGGCTGAAGCATCAGGCGTTCATGGCCGAGCTGGCGCAGAATAAAGAGTGGCTGGAAAAAATCGAGAAGGTACCGGAGGGCTGGGGGGGGGGGGGTGGGGTGGGGGGGGTTGGGGGGGGGCCCCAAAAATTAAAAAAAATTTTAAAAAATTAAAAAAAATAAATGGGGGGGGTGTGAGCGCGGTGGGGGGGGGGGGGTCGCGGCGGAGGGATGAGCTTTAACCGCTTCTTTGCCGGGGGAAAGGGGGGGGGGGGGAGGCGGGTGCTGGGGGGGGGTGACGTGGTGGTTGCGCCCCCCCCCCCCCCCGAGCTTGCTGTAGCCCCCCCCCACTGCAGCCGCCCCCCCCCCCACCCCGTTTCGTTGCATCTTTTGGCGGCTGCGGCCTCGCTCGCTGCAGCCCCCCCCCCCCGTTGTGTCCTTTCCCGGCTGCCCCCCCCCTCGCTGTTACATCCCCCCCCCCCCATTTTGCTGGTGCCCCCCCCCCCGCGTCCTTCCCCTTTGCACCCCCATTTCCCTGCATCACCCCCCCTTTTTCTGCCCCCCCCTTTTCCTACCCCCCTTTTCCTGCCCCCCCTTTCCTACCCCCCCTTTCCCTACCCCCCGTTTTCCCACCCCCCCCCTTTTTCTTCACCCCCTTTCTCCGCCCCCCCGCCCCCCCCTTCCCTGCACCCCCTCTCACCGCCCCCCCTTTCCCTACACCCTCCCCCCGCCCCCCGCACCCCCTTTTTCCCCCCCCACTCCCCCCCCCGCCCCTTTTTTCCCCCCTCCACCAGGGGGCGCCCTCCACGACTCTTGGAGATCCAACCCCCCCCCCATGGCCAACGAGCTTGACCTCTTCCCCCCCCCAACACCCCAACTCCCGGGGGGGTTGATGATGAGGGGGGAGCCCCTCATGCCCCCCCATGACCCCCCATGACCCCCCCGACCCTTTAGGAAGGTGAAGAACTTCTCCTCACCAAACCGGAACTAAGCGGCGCCGTTCGACGTCAACTGGAAGAGTTGCGTCAATGTTGGGTAGAGTTGGAGACGACCAGCCAAGCGCGGAGCCGGCGGTTGGCGGAAGCGGCCGCCGCCGAGCGCCTGGCGCGGAGCTACGCCGAGATGGAGGCGCGGGTGGGGCGCCTGGAGGAGCAGCTGGAGACCGTGGGGGCAGGAACCGACCTCCTCAGCGTCAACAGGCAGCTCAAGAGGCTGCAGGTGGGGGGGGTTTGGGGGGGGACGCGGGGTGACGGGAGGACACCTGGTGGGGGGACGTGGGGTTGTTGGGGGTTAGGGGGGTGTTGGGGGGCACCAGGTTATGGGGAACAGCAGGTTTGGGGGGACTTTGGGTGTTGGGGGGCAGCAGGTTATGGGGGACATTGGGTGGTGGTGGGACACCAAGTTGCTGGGGGGCGCTAGGTTATGGGGGGACACAAGGTTTGGGGGAGACAGGAGGTTATGGGGGGGACACTGGGTGGGGTGGACACGAGGTTATGGGGGGACACGAAGTTTTGGGGGACACTGGGTGGTGGTGGGACACGAGGTTATGGGGGGACACCAGGATTTGGGGGGACACTGGGTGGTGGTGGGACACGAGGTTATGGGGGGCACCAGGTTATGGGGGGACACGAGGTTTGGGGGAGACAGGAGGTTTGGGGGGACATTGGGTGGGGTGGACACGAGGTTATGGGGGGACACCAGGATTTGGGGGACATTGGGTGGTGGTGGGACACGAGGTTATGGGGGGACACCAGGATTTGGGGGGACACTGGGTGGTGGTGGGACACGAGGTTATGGGGGGACACCAGGATTTGGGGGACATTGGGTGGTGGTGGGACACGAGGTTATGGGGGGACACCAGGATTTGGGGGGACACTGGGTGGTGGTGGGACACGAGGTTATGGGGGGCACCAGGTTATGGGGGGACACGAGGTTTGGGGGAGACAGGAGGTTTGGGGGGGACATTGGGTGGGGTGGACACGAGGTTATGGGGGGACACCAGGATTTGGGGGACATTGGGTGGTGGTGGGACATGAGGTTATGGGGGGACACCAGGATTTGGGGGGACACTGGGTGGTGGTGGGACACGAGGTTATGGGGGGCACCAGGTTATGGGGGGACACGAGGTTTGGGGGAGACAGGAGGTTTGGGGGGACATTGGGTGGGGTGGACACGAGGTTATGGGGGGACACCAGGATTTGGGGGACATTGGGTGGTGGTGGGACACGAGGTTATGGGGGGACACCAGGATTTGGGGGGACACTGGGTGCCGGGTGACCCCCTGGGTGCCGGGTGGACCCCAATACTCCTCCCCAGTCCCAACGAGGGGGGCGCTCAGCACCACCCCCCCCAGCCCAGGGTGGAGGGGGTTGTCCCCAGTGTCCCCCCCTGGCGTGTGTCCCCCCCAGTCGATGGAGTCGCAGGTGGAGGAGTGGTCCAAGGAGGTGGGCGAGCTGCAGGTGCAGGCGGCGGCGCTGCCGGCCCAGGCCGCGGGCGGGCGGGCGGTGGGCGAGCGGCAGAGCGCGGTGGGCACCCGCATCGTCCGCCTCATCGAGCCCCTCAAGGAGCGGCGGCGCATCTTGTTGGCCTCCAAGGAGGTCCATCAGGTCAGCCATGAGCTGGAGGACGAGGTGGTGAGTACCTGGGGGGGGACAGGGAGAGGTGTTTGGGGTCAAGGTCAAGGGTGAGGATGACTCTGAGGTCCACCCGCCCCCCCCCCAGCTGTGGGTCCAGGACCGCTTGCCCTTGGCCACGCTGAAGGACCACGGCACCAACCTTCAGACGGTCCAACAGTTCATCAAGAAGAACCAGGTCAGGCGCCGGCGCCGCGGAGGGGTGGGGTGGGCCACCAGGAGGGGACATGACACCTCCTTGCCCCCCCAGAACCTCCGCCGGGAGATCCAGGTCCACCGTCCTCGCGTGGACGAGGTGTTGGAACGCGCCGGCGCCGTGGCCACCATCAAGAGCCCCGAGGCCGAGGGTGTCCGGCGGCTGGTGGAGCGGTTGGGGACGCTGTGGGTGGAGCTCCAGGAGCAGACGGAGCTCCGGCAGCAGAACCTCGACGCCACCTTCCAGCTGGAGCAGTACTACTTCGACGTGGCCGAGGTGGAGTCGTGGTTGGGCGAGCAGGAGCTGCTCTTGATGAGCGAGGAGAAGGGGAAGGTGCTGAGGAGGTGGCTTGAGGTTGGGGTGGGGTGGGGGAGAAGTTGGAGACACCACCCCCCCCCCCCAAAACTTCATGTGTGTGTGGTGTCCCCCCACCTCAAGGACGAGCAGAGCACCCTCCACCTCCTCAAGAAGCACCTTCTGATGGAACAAACGGTGGAGAACTACGAGGAGACCATCGCCCAACTCTCCCGCCAATGCCGCGCTCTTCTAGAGCTTGGCCATCCTCAAAGGTGGGCGCGACCCCCCTCAAAAAAAAAACCCTTGTTTTCCACCCAAAAAAACCTTCGGCGTTCACCGGGGCGCTGTGTCCCCCTTGCCCAGCGAACAGGTCAGCAGGCGGCAGTCGCAGGTTGACCGGCTCTACGTGTCTCTGAAGGACCTGGTGGAGGAACGCAAGGCCAAGCTGGAGCAGCAGTATTGGCTCTACCAGCTCAACCGCGAGGTGGACGAGCTGGAGCACTGGATCGCCGAGAAGGAGGTGGTGGCCGGGTCACCCGAGCTGGGGCAGGACTTCGAGCACGTCACGGTGAGGGGCGGGGGGTTGGCGGTGGAGATGTGGAATGGGGCGGTGGGGCGGGGCTGGAGTTGTCTCTGGGCTGTGGTGGGGGGGGTTGTTGTGGGGGTTGAGGTGGGATGTGAGGGGCCTGGGCACCAGCCTGGGCGTGGGCACCATCTGTGGGCCATGCTGGGGGTCCTGGGGACCATCCATGGTCCATGCTGGGGGTCCTGGGGACCATCAATGGTCCATACTGGGGGCCCTGGGCACCAGCCTGGGCCTGGGCACCATCTGTGGTCCATGCTGGGGGTCCTGGACACCATCCATGCTCCATACTGGTGGTCCTGGGAACCATCCATGGTCCATACTGGTGGTCCTGGGCCCATCCTGGTCCTGGGCACCACCCATGGTCCATACTGGGGGTCCTGGGCACCATCCTGGTCCTGGGCACCATCCGTGGTCCATACTGGTGGTCCTGGGCACCATCCATGCTCCATGCTGGTTCTTCTGGGCACCATCCATGGTCCATACTGGGGGTCCTGGGAACCATCAATGCTCCATACTGGGAGTCCTGGGCACCATCCATGGTCCATGCTGGGGGTCCTGGGCACCATCCGTGGTCCATACTGGTTCTTCTGGGCACCACCCATGCTCCATACTGGTGGTCCTGGTCCCATCCCGGTCCTGGACACCCTCCATCCCCCATCCTGGTGGTTCTACGCCCACCCCTACCCCATCCTGGTGGGTCCTGGGCCCACCCCTGCCCCGGTGCAGCCCACTGCCCACCCCCCACCCCCCCCCACCTCACCCCCGCCCATCCCCGCCCATCCCAGTTACTCCAGGAGAAGTTCCTGGAGTTCGCCAGCGAGACGGGCAGCGTCGGGCAGGAGCGAATCGCCGCCGTCAACCAGATGGTGGACGAGCTCATCGACTACGGCCACGCCGACGCCGCCACCATCGCCGAGTGGAAGGACGGCGTCAACGAGGCGTGGGCCGACCTCCTGGAGCTGATGGAGACGCGGGCGCAGATGTTGGCGGCGTCGCACGAGCTCCACAAGTTCTTCAACGACTGCAAAGAGGTTTTGGGGCAAATCGAGGAGAAACGGCAACGCCTGCCCGAGCTGGCGGCCCGCGAGGGCAGGACGTCGGCCGGCGCCTTGCAACGGGCCTTGGGCGCCTTCGAGCACGACGTGGAGGTGTTGGTGACCCAAGTGCGGCAGCTGCAGGAGGGCGCGGCCCAGCTGAGGACCCTCTACGCCGGGGACAACGCCGAGGCCATCGCCGGGAGGGAGCAGGAGGTGCTGCGGGCGTGGAAGGAGCTGCTGGCGGCCTGCGAGGAGTGTCGGCTGCACGTGGCCAGCGTGGCCGACAAGATCCGCTTCGTGGGCGCCGTCAGAGACCTCCTGGCCTGGATGGACGGGGTCCTCTGCCAGATCGGCGCCGGGGAGAGGCCCAGGTAGCCACGGACTGTGGCCGCTGTTGGGCCAAAAGAACCGTGGCCTGGCCCGTCCCGAGGTCCCACGTCCTCTCCCACCCATGAAACCAAGGACCCACGTCTTGTCCAACCCATGGAGCCAAGGACCCACGTCCTCTCCCATCCCAAGGACCCACCTCCTGGCCCACCTGGAGGACCCATCTCCTCTCCCATCCTGAGGACCCACATCTTGTCCCACCCATGAAGCCAAGGACCCACATCCTCTCCCATCCCAAGGACCCACGTCCTGGCCCGTCACGAGGTCCCACGTCCTCTCCCACCCATGAAACCAAAGACCCACCTCCTGGCCCACCCATGAAACCAAGGACCCACGTCCTCTCCCATCACAAGGACCCACCTCCTGGCCCACCTGGTGGACCCATCTCCTCTCCCATCCCAAGGACCCACGTCCTGGCCCCTCACGAGGTCCCACGTCCTCTCCCACCCATGAAACCAAGGACCCACGTCCTCTCCCACCCATGAAACCAAGGACCCACGTCCTCTCCCATCACAAGGACCCACCTCCTGGCCCACCCATGAAACCAAGGACCCACGTCTTGTCCCACCCATGAAACCAAGGACCCACGTCCTCTCCCATCACAAGGACCCACCTCCTGGCCCACCTGGAGGACCCACCTCCTCTCCCATCCTGAGGACCCACATCTTGTCCCACCCATGAAGCCAAGGACCCACCTCCTCTCCCATCCCAAGGTCCCACATCCTCTCCCATCCTGAGGACCCACGTCCTCTCCCACCCATGAAACCAAGGACCCACCTCCTGGCCCACCTGGTGGACCCATCTCCTCTCCCATCCCAAGGTCCCATCTCCTCTCCTATCCTGAGGACCCACGTCCTCTCCCACCCATGGAGCCAAGGACCCACCTCCTGGCCCACCCATGAAACCAAGGACCCACGTCCTCTCCCACCCATGAAACCAAGGACCCACGTCTTGTCCAACCCAAGGAGCCAAGGACCCACGTCCTCTCCCATCCCAAGGACCCACCTCCTGGCCCACCTGGTGGACCCATCTCCTCTCCCATCCCAAGGTCCCATCTCCTCTCCTATCCTGAGGACCCACGTCCTCTCCCACCCATGGAGCCAAGGACCCACGTCCTCTCCCATCCCAAGCACCCACCTCCTGGCCCCTCACGACGTCCCACGTCCTCTCCCACCCATAAACCCCAGAAATTATGTCCTGCCCCATCCCAAGCTCCCACGTCCCCTCCGATCCTGAGGACCCACATTCCGTCCCACCTCAGGGGGGGTGTGTTTGTGGGGCGGGGCTGTCCCCGCCCCCCCAGCCCCCAGCCCCCCATCCTCCCTCCTAGGGACGTCTCCTCGGTGGAGCTGCTGATGAACGACCACCAAGGCCTCAAGAGCGAGATCGAAGCCCGCGGCAAGAACATCGCCGCCTGCCTGGAGCTGGGCAAGACCCTCATCCTCAGCAAGAGCCCCGCGGCCGACGAGGTGCTGGGGGGGGGGATAATGGGATGGGGCGAGGCTGGAATTATTGTGGGGGGGGGTCCCAGCCCATCTCCCCCCCCCTCTGCAGATCAAAGCCCACGTGGAGAAGCTGCTGGCCAAGAAGAAGGAGCTGCTGGAGAAGTGGGACAAGCACTGGGAGTGGCTGCAGCAGAGTGAGTCCGGGACGGGGATGGGGAGGGGGGGGTGTTAATTTTGGGGAGGGGGGGGGGGGGTCTTGACTGTCCGTCTGTCCGCCCGGCAGCGCTGGAGGTGCACCAGTTCGCGCAGGAGGCGGTGGTGGCCGACGCGTGGCTGACGGCGCAGGAGCCGCTGCTGCGGAGCCAGGAGCTGGGCAGCAGCGTGGCCGAGGTGGAGCAGCTCCTGCGGCGCCACGAGGCCTTTCGCAAGGCGGCGGCCGCCTGGGAGGAGCGATTCCGCGCCCTGCGGCGCCTCACCACGGTACGGGGGGGCGGGGGGACACCCCCAAACTCACACCCGCCCGCCCACCCCGACCCAGACACGGGGCTGCTGAGGGCTCGGCAGCCCCGCTCCTGGCCCCGGGTCCGTCGCGTCTTCATGGCGCTCCTCGTCCCACGCCGCCCCTGTCCGCGTCCTCGGCTTCCTCCTCGTGCCCGTCTGCGTCTCCTCTCCGTCTTCATCCCATCCCATCTCATCTCCCTTCTCATCGCCACCTCCAACTCCACCTCCATCCCATCTCCACCTCCATCCCATCCCATCCCATCCCATCCCATCCCATCCCACCCCATCCCATCTCCATCTCCATCTCCATCTCCATCCCACCCCACCCCATCCCATCCCATCCCATCCCATCCCATCCCATCCCATCCCATCCCATCCCATCCCATCTCCATCTCCATCTCCATCTCCACCTCCATCTCCATCTCCATCCCATCCCATCCCACCCCATCCCATCTCCATCTCCATCTCCATCTCCATCTCCATCCCACCCCATCCCATCCCATCCCATCCCATCCCATCCCATCCCATCCCATCCCATCCCATCTCCATCTCCATCCCATCTCCACTTCCATCTCCATCTCCATCCCATCCCATCCCATCTCCATCTCCATCTCCATCTCCACCTCCATCTCCATCCCATCCCATCCCACCCCATCCCATCTCCATCTCCATCTCCATCTCCATCCCACCCCATCCCATCCCATCCCATCCCATCCCATCCCATCCCATCCCATCCCATCCCATCCCATCCCATCTCCATCTCCATCCCATCTCCACTTCCATCTCCATCTCCATCCCATCCCATCCCATCTCCATCTCCATCTCCACCTCCATCTCCATCTCCATCCCATCCCATCCCATCCCATCCCATCCCATCCCATCTCCATCTCCATCTCCATCTCCATCTCCATCCCATCTCCATCCCACCCCATCCCATCCCATCCCATCCCATCCCATCCCATCCCATCTCCATCTCCATCTCCATCTCCATCTCCATCCCATCCCATCCCACCCCATCCCATCCCATCCCATCCCATCCCATCTCCATCTCCATCTCCATCCCGTCTCCATCTCTGTCATCTCCATCCCATCTCCATCTCCATCTCCATCTCCACCCCACCCCACCCCACCCCACCCCACCCCACCCCACCCCATCCGCCCTCTCCCCCCCCCGCAGATCGAGAAGCTCAAAGCGGAGCAGAACAAGCAGCCGCCGACGCCGCTCCTCAGCCGCAAATTTTTGGGGGAACCCCCGGGGGGGTCAACGCCATCGCCGGGGGGGTCCGAGCGCCCCGAAAGCCGCCGGCTGGAGCCCCGCGTCGCCTACGTGCGCCACGAGCTGCGTCCCGAGCGCCTCCAGCCCAAACTCGACCGCGTCCAGGGACCTCCCGCGGACGGGGGTCCCGGGGCGGGGGAACCGCCCCCCGCAACCGCCGCCGGCGAGACCCCGGCGCCCCCCAAAACCGACGAGCCCGGGGAGGGCAGGACGGGGCTGCTGGAACGGCGCCGGGAGCGGCGCGAGCGCCGGCTGGAGCGGCAGGAATCCAGCGAGCCGGAGCCGCCGCGGCACGACGGCAAAGGCGGCGGGTGAGCGCGGGGACGGGGACAGCGGGGACACCGGCGGGTGGCCGGGACGGACGTGACACCCCCACCCCCGCCCCCCAAATCTCCGCCCACAGCAAAGCCACGTTGGCCGACATCGTGGAGCAGCTGCAGGAGAAGGAGGCGGGTGGCCCCTTGCCGGCTCCGGTGAGTCCATGGTGTCCCCTCGGTGTCCCCTCGGTGTCCCCTCGGGGTCCTCTTGGCTTCTCCTTAGTGTCCCCTTGGTGTCCCCTTGGTATCCCCTTGGTGTCCCCTTGGTGTTCCCTTGGCATCCCCTTGGCATGACATCGGTGTCCCCTTGATGTCCCCTTGATGTCCCCTTGGTGTCCCCTTGGTGTCCCCTCGATGTCCCCTTGGCGTGACATTGGTGTCCCCTTGATGTCCCCTTGGTGTCCCCTTGGTGTCCCCTTGGTGTCCCCTTGGCATGACATTGGTGTCCCCTTGGTGTCCCCTTGGTGTCCCCTTGGTGTCCCCTTAGCATGACATTGGTGTCCCCTCGGTGTCCCCTCATTGTCCCCTCAGTGTGCCCTTGATGTCCCCTCAGTGTCTCCTTGGCTTCTTCTTGATGTCCCCTCATCATCCTCTTGGCATGACGTTGGTGTCCCCTTGACATCCTGTTGGTGTCCCCTTGGTGTCCCCGTGGCATCCCCTTGACATGACATTGGTGTCCCCTTGGTGTCTCCTCATTGTCCCCTTGGTGTCCCCTTGATGTCCCCTCAGTGTCCCCTTGGCATGACATTGGTGTCCCCTTGACATCCTGTTGGTGTCCCCTTGGTGTCCCCTTGGCATCTCCTTGGCATGACATTGGTGTCCCCTCATTGTTCCCTCAGTGTCCCCTCGGTGTCCCCTTGATGTCCCCTCAGTGTCCCCTTGGTGTCCCCTTGGCATGACGTTGGTGTCCCCTCGATGTCCCCTCAGTGTCCTCTTGGCATGACATTGGTGTCCCCTTGGTGTCCCCTCATTGTCCCCTCCACGTCCCCTCCATGTCCCCTCGCCGTCCCCCCCTCGGGTCCGTCCCCAGGACCCCCCTCCCGACGCCCGTGCCCCCCCCCCGCAGCCCCCGCCGCGGGACTCTCCCGCCCGCTTGCCCGCCGGCCCCGAGGGGCTCCCGGAGCGGATGCCGCGACCCGACCGACCCCGCGCCCGCGATCGCCCCAAACCTCGGCGACGGCCGCGACCCAAAGACCCCGCCCAGGGCCCGGGGGAGACGCGAAGGTCAAGGTCGGCCCCGGCTCAGGGCAGCGCCCCCCCGCCCCCGCCGCCCCCCACCCACACGGTGCAGCACGAGGGCTTCCTCTTCCGCAAGCACGAGCTCGACGGACCCAACAAGAAGGCGTCGAACAGGTCGGTGGGGGACGATGGGGAGGGGCAGGTGGGGTGGGGGGGGGCTGCGAGGGAAGGGGGCGCACAGGGGGTTGGGGGGGTGCAACAGCGGAGAAGGTTCAACCGTGGCTTGGAGGGTCAACCAAGGGACGTGACGCACCAGGGTTTGGGGGTGTCCAGCAACGGAGAGGGTTAAGCAAGGGTTGGAGCTTCATCATGGAGAAGGTTCATGAGGGGTTGGAGCTTCATCATGGAGAAGGTTCATGAGGGGTTGGAGCTTCATCATGGAGAAGGTTCATGAGGGTTGGAGCTCCATCATGGAGAAGGTTCGTGAGGGGTTGGAGCTTCATCATGGAGAACGTTCATGAGGGTTGGAGCTTCATCATGGAGAAGGTTCATGAGGGTTGGAGCTTCATCATGGAGAAGGTTCGTGAGGGGTTGGAGCTTCATCATGGAGAAGGTTCATAAGGGTTGGAGCTTCATCATGGAGAAGGTTCATGAGGGGTTGGAGCTTCATCATGGAGAAGGTTCATGAGGGGTTGGAGCTCCATCATGGAGAACGTTCATGAGGGTTGGAGCTTCATCATGGAGAAGGTTCATGAGGGTTGGAGCTTCATCATGGAGAAGGTTCATGAGGGTTGGAGCTTCATCATGGAGAAGGTTCGTGAGGGGTTGGAGCTTCATCATGGAGAAGGTTCATGAGGGTTGGAGCTTCATCATGGAGAAGGTTCATAAGGGTTGGAGCTTCATCATGGAGAAGGTTCACCAGAGGTTGGAGCTCCATCATGGAAAAGGTTCACCAGAGGTTGGAGCTCCATCATGGAGAGGGTTCACCAGAGGTTGGAGCTCCATCATGAGAAGGTTCATGAGGGTTCAGAGCTCCATCATGGAGAACGTTCATGAGGGTCGGAGCTCCATCGATGGTGAGGGCTCCCCAAGGGCCAGAAGCTCCACCCACCATCCACCCACCGGTGCCACCACCCGCCCCCTCCTCCATGTCTCACCCCCCCCACCCCACCCCTTGACCAGGTCCTGGGTGAACCTCTACTGCGTCCTGAGCAAGGGCGACCTGGGCTTCTACAAGGACCCCAAGGGCCACGCGGCCGGCAGCACCCATGGCGGCGAGCCCCTCCTCAACCTCCACCACGCCACCAGCGAGGTGGCCAACGACTACAAGAAGAAGAAGAACGTCTTCAAGCTCAAGTACGTTGGGGTCCTCCTGGTGGTTTGGGGGTGCGGGAGGACCCCCCAAATCGGTGGGGGGGGGGCGTTGAGAAGGTCCTTCTCTTGTAGGACCAGCGATGGGAGCGAGTTCCTCTTGCAAGCCAAGGATGAGGTAGGTGGTTATGGGGTGGGGTGGGGTTCGGGGGGGGTCATGAGGGGTTTTTTTGGGGTGTGACGATGGGTTTTGGGGTGTGACGATGGGTTTTGGGGTGTCCCAGGAGGACATGAGGGGGTGGCTGAGGGCGTTGGCCGCCTGCGCCCAGGAACACGCCGAGGTGGCGCGGTGGAGCCAAGGTCTTCTCACCACCTCCTCCACCGACGAGGGGCTCCCCCGGCGGGACGGCGACCGGCGCCCCAGCACCTCGGGGAGACGCAAGTGACCCCCCCCCCCGCACCCCAATTTTTTTTGGGGGGGGGACACCCCATCCCCTCCCCACCACCCCCCCCTCCCCTCCCCACCACCACCCATTGGGGTGAGGACCCGGGAGTTGGGGGGGGACCCCATGGCTTGGGGGGGGGGGGTTATGTGTCCCCCCCCCCCCAAATCCCCAAATCCTGGGGGGCCCCCCCAAATCCTTGCCCCCCCCCCAATCCTGGGTGACACCCCCCCCCCCAAATCTTGGGTGCCACCGAATCATGGGGACCCCAAATCCTGGGTGCGCCCCCCCAAAAACGGGTGCCCCCCCCCAATCTAGGGTGCCCCCCCCAAATCCTGGGCCCCCCCCAAATCCTGGGTGACACCCCCCCCCCAATCTTGGGTGCCACCTAATCATGGGGACCCCAAATTCTGGGGACCCCCAAATCCTGGGTGCGCCCCCCCCAAAATATAGGGTGCCCCCCCCAATCCTGGATTTGGGGAGGGGGTTGGTGCCGGGGGGGGGGCTGCTGGTTGGGAGGGGACAGCCCCCCCCCCCTCCTTGCGCACCCCAAATTCTTCTCCCCCCTCCCTGGGGTCCCCCCCCCCCCGGCCCCCCCCTTTTCCCATGCACAAGCCATAGAACGGGGGGGGGGGGTCCCCATCACCCTGGGGGGGGTCCCCAACACCCTGGGGTACCCCATTACCCGGGGGGGGGGTCCCCATCACCCGGGGATCCCCCAAATTTGACACTGGGGGGGGGTGGGGGGGTGAGAGAGAGCCATGGGGGCCCCCCCCCCCCCCAAAGTCGGGGGCGGGGGGGGGGGCACAGTTAGTATTTAAGATTTTGCCAAAAGCCGGGAAAAGAACCCCAAAATATTAACACCCCCCCCTTCCTAAGCACTTGCTCCCCCCCCCCCACCCTGGGGACCCCCCCCCCGGGCCCCCCCCCCGGGCCCGAGCGCCGCGCTGTGACTGTATAAATGTAATAAACCCCCCGCTGCACCCCCCAGCACCCCAAAAATAAAGGAGCAGGAAGGAGCCCGGGGACCCCCCCCCCGGCGGCGTGTGTGGGGCTGGGGGGGGTCTGGGGGTTCGGGGGGGGGCTGGGGGGGGTGGGGAGGGTTAAGGGGAGCCGTGGGGGGGGTTTGGGGGTTCGGGGGGGGTCTGGGGGTTCAGGGGGGGATCTGGGGGGGCTGGGGAGGGTTAAGGGGAGCCCTGGGGGGGTGTTTGGGGGTTCAGGGGGGGCGTTGAGGGGGTTTGGGGGGGCTGGGGAGGGTTAAGGGGAGCCCTGGGGGGGTCTGGGCGTTCAGGAGGGGCTGGGGGGGGCCATGGGGGTGCTGGAAGGGGTTTGGGGGTGTCTGAGGGGCTGGGGGGGGCGATGCGCTCCGTGTCCCGCCCGGGATGCTGCTGGCCCTTTAAGAAAGGGCGGGCTCGGGATTTAAAAGCCCACCCTCTCCGCGTGACTGACACCGCGCTCGGCCAATGGGCCCTCAAGATCTGCGCGGGCCGGGAGAAACCCGCTGGGAGGGCGGGACCCGCGCGGGGGGGGGGGGGCCTCTTGGGACGGACCAATCGCGAGCGGCTTCGGGCGGAGCGACGGCGCGGATCCACCAATGAGATCGCTGCGGGGGCGGGGTCGCCGGGCGGAAGCGGCAGCGCCGGGCGGCCATGGCGGCTGCGGGCGGGGCGGCGCGGGCCGGGGCCGAGGTCGTGCAGCTCAACGTGGGCGGCAAGAGGCGCGTGGGCCGGGATCCCCGGGCCCCCCCGGGCCCCTCCGGTTCCCCCCTGGTTCCCCCCCGGTTCCCTGCGGTCCCCCCCCGGTCCCTTCCCTTCATCCTTCCGGGTCCCCCCCGTCCCCTCCCCTCAGACTTCCGGGTTCCCTCAGGTCCCCCCCGCCCCCCCCGCCGGCACTTTGGGGACCCCCCCCCCCCGCCCCGTGTCTCCAGGGGGTCCCCCCGGGCTCTCCTGGGCCCCCCCAAACCTTCAGGACCCCCCCGAGCCCCCACAGCCTGATCCGCCCCCCCCCCCCCCCCCGACGTCCCTGGGGTCATCGGGGTCTTTCTGCCCCCCCCCGAGGATTTTTGGGGGGCTCCCCCAGAGTCTCTACCCCCCCCAGAGCCTTTCTGCCCCCCCTCGAGATTTTGGGGGGGTCCCCCAGAGCCTTTCTGCCCCCCCTCAAGATTTTTGGGGGGCTCCCCCAGAGTCTCTACCCCCCCCAGAGCCTTTCTGCCCCCCCTCAAGATTTTTGGGGGGTCCCCCAGAGTTTTTCTGCCCCCCCTCGAGATTTTGGGGGGGTCCCCCAGAGTCTTTCTGCCCCCCCAGAGCCTTTCTGCCCCCCCCCTGAGGATTTTTGGGGGGTCCCCCAGAATCTCTACCCCCCCAGAGCCTTTCTGCCCCCCCTCAAGATTTTTGGGGGGTCCCCCAGAGTCTTTCTGCCCCCCCCAGGACCTTTCTACCCCCCCTCGAGATTTTGGGGGGGTCCCCCAGAGTCTCTACCCCCCCCAGAGCCTTTCTGCCCCCCCTCGAGATTTTGGGGGGGTCCCCCAGAGCCTTTTTGCCCCCCCTTGAGATTTTGGGGGGGTCCCCCAGAGTCTCTACCCCCCCCAGAGCCTTTCTGCCCCCCCTCGAGGTTTTTTGGGCCCCCCCCTGGGGTCTTTCAACCCCCCCAAGTGTCTTTCTGCCCCCCCAGTGCCTTCCTTTCCCCCCCACCTCAAGTCTTTCTGCCCCACACGGTTTTTCTGTCCCCCCCTGGCATTTCTGCCCCCCCCCCCATTTTTTTCTGCCCCCCCCCCCCACCTCTGACCCTCTCCCCCCCCCACAGGTTCAGCACATCCCGCCAGACGCTGACCTGGATCCCAGACTCCTTCTTCTCCAGGTGACTGGGGGGGGGGACACACACACACACAGACCCCCCCGGGGGGGCAAAAAAACCTTGGGGGGGGGGCCCTGCACCCCATAACCCCCCTGTGTGCCCCCCCCAGCCTCCTCAGCGGCCGCATCTCCACCCTGAAGGATGAGACGGGAGCGGTGAGTCCTCCCCCCCGACGCTGCGTTCCCCTTTTTACAAAGTGGGGGGTTGCACAGACACCCCCCCCCCCTAAAATCTCCCCCCCCCCCCCCCAAAAAAAAAAAAAAGATTTTCATCGACCGCGACCCCACCGTCTTCGCCCCCATCCTCAACTTCCTCCGCACGAAAGAGCTCGACCCCCGCGGCGTCAGCGTCTCCCTCCTCCTCCACGAAGCCCAATTTTACGGCATCACCCCCCTCGGTGAGTTTGGGGGGGCTGATGATGGCAGCGGGGGGTCACCCCCCCCGCCTTAAATATCCCAGATTTTGGGTTTTATGTCTGTTTTTTGCCCCTCTTCAAGTTCGCCGCTTGCAGCTACGGGAGGAACTAGACCGATCGTCTTGCGGCAGCGTCCTCTTCAACGGGTACCTCCCCCCCCCAGGTAACCCCCCCCCTAAAAAAAACCCCCCAAAACGCCGCGTGGGGGGGTGTAAATTCTTAAATTTCTCCTCGTGGCTCCCCCCCCGCAGTGTTACCGGCCAAACGCCGCAACCGCCACAGCGTGGCCGGCCCCCAACTCGCCGCCCGCTCGCCGCCGGCCCCCGTGCGCCGCAGCCGCACCATGCCCCCCCCTTGGGGCCACGCCGGGTTCTTGGGGCGCTCGGGGGACGAACGGAGCCTCGTCCCCCCTAAAAACGGTACCGGGGGGGAGGGAGGGGTGTCCGGGGGGGGGTTTAATTAATTTTAAAAGTTTTAACGTGTTTTTTTTTATGGGGTAGGGAGCGAACCGGGAGCGGTGCGGCTGGTTTGTGGCCACCACAACTGGATCGCGGTGGCGTACGCCCAGTTCCTCGTGTGTTACCGGTAAACTGGGACGGACTGGGAGGCGCCGGCGCGTCCGTCGGGGTCCCCCCGCTGCCACCTTCTCGTCCCCCAGGATGAAGGAGACGTCGGGGTGGCAACAAGTCTTCTCCAGCCCGCGCCTGGACTGGGTGATCGAGCGGGCGGCCCTCAACGCCAAAGTCTTGGGCGGGGCGTTGGGCGACCACGACAAGATGGTGGCCGCGGCGTCCTGCAGCGAGATCATCCTCTGGGCCCTGCGTGCC
This sequence comes from Strix uralensis, assembly GCF_047716275.1. Lineage (NCBI taxonomy): Eukaryota > Metazoa > Chordata > Aves > Strigiformes > Strigidae > Strix > Strix uralensis. The sequence continues at coordinate 20,458 of NW_027437113.1, forward strand.
GACGGCAGCGGCAGCGAGATCGGTGAGGACGAGCCGCCGCCGTTTCCCCCCCCGCCCCGACGTTTCTTTGTGTCCCCCCCGTCTTGGATGTCTCGTTTCTCGTTGCGTAGGCGTCTTCCACTTGGGCGTGCCAATGGACGCCCTCTTCTTCGTGGGCAACCAACTCATCGCCACGAGCCACACGGGCAAAATCGGCGTCTGGAACGCCGTCACCAAACACTGGCAGGTAACCGCGGGGTTGGCCGCGGGCGGTTTCTCCTCGGATTGTCCCCAAATTGTCCCCCGAAACCGTCTTCCCGCAGATCCAAGACGTCGTCCCCATCAACAGCTACGACGCCGCCGGCACCTTCCTCCTCCTCGGGTGCAACAACGGCTCCATCTACTACGTGGGTGAGCGGCGGCGCCGCGGCTGGGGGTGCCGCCGTCGCTGTCCCTCCTTCTGTCCCTCCTTCTGTCCCTCCTTCTGTCCCCAGACGTCCAGAAGTTCCCCCTCCGCATGAAGGACAACGACCTCCTGGTGACGGAGCTCTACCGCGACCCCGCCGAAGACGCCGTCACCGCCCTCAGCGTCTACCTCACCCCCAAAACCAGTAAGACCAACCGCCGGCGCGAGGACGGGGCGGGGGGCTGCTCCACGCCTCACCAGTTTGCTACTGGGACCAACTGGGAGGGTTTTGTCCCCGTAGGCGATAGCGGCAACTGGATCGAGATCGCTTACGGCACCAGCTCCGGCGTGGTGCGGGTCATCGTGCAGCACCCGGAAACGGTCGGGTCCGGGCCTCAACTCTTCCAAACTTTCACCGTTCACCGGAGCCCCGTCACCAAAATCATGTTGTCGGAGAAACATCTGATTTCTGGTGAGCGGAGGGCGAGGAAGATGGTGGCGGGGGGCGGGAGGGGGGACAAAATGGCGGCCGGGGGGGACAAAATGGCGGCCGGGCAACAAAATGGCGGCCGAGTGAGGGAACGGTGAGGGAACAGTGAGGAAACGGTGAGGAAACTCTGAAGAAACTCTGAGGAAATGGTGAGGAAACAGTGAGGGAACGGTGAGGAAATGGTGAGGAAACTCTGAGGAAATGGTGAGGAAATGGTGAGGGAACAGTGAGGAACCAGTGAGGAAACTCTAAGGAAACAGTGAGGGAACGGTGAGGAACCAGTGAGGAAATGGTGAGGAAGCTCTGAGGTAATGGTGAGGAAACGCTGAGGAAATGGTGAGGAAACGGTGGGGAAACGGTGAGGAAACTCTGAGGAAATGCTGAGGAAACAGTGAGGAAATGCTGAGGAAACGGTGAGGGAACGGTGGGGAACTGGTGAGGAACTGGTGAGGAACCAGTGAGGAAATGGTGAGGGAACGCTGAGGAAACACTGAGGAAACCCTGAGGAAATGGTGAGGAAACGCTGAGGGAATGATGAGGAAACGGTGGGGAAATGGTGAGGAAGCGGTGAGGAACCAGTGAGGAAACTCTGAGGAAACTCTGAGGAAATAGTGAGGAAACTGAGGAAACGCTGGGGAAACGGTGAGGAAATGGTGAGGAAACGGTGAGGAACTGGTGAGGAAACTCTGAGGAAACCCTGAGGAAATAGTGAGGAAAGTGAGGAAACGCTGGGGAAACCCTGAGGAAACCCTGAGGAAACCCTGAGGAAATAGTGAGGAAACTAAGGAAACGCTGGGGAAATGGTGAGGAAATGGTGAGGAAATGGTGAGGAAATGGTGAGGAAACTCTGAGGAAACTCTGAGCAAACCCTGAGGAAATAGTGAGGAAAGTGAGGAAACGCTGGGGAAATGGTGAGGAAACCCTGAGGAAAGTCTGAGGAAACTCTGAGTAAACCCTGAGGAAATGGTGAGGAAACTGAGGAAACTCTGGGGAAACGGTGAGCAAACCCCGAGCAAACCCTGAGCAAACCCTGAGCAAACCCCGAGGAAACCCTGAGCAAACCCCGAGCAAACCCCGAGCAAACCCTAAGCAAACCCTGAGCCAACCCCGAGCCAACCCCGAGCCAACCCCGAGCAAACCCCGAGCCAACCCCGAGCCAACCCCGAGCAAACCCCGAGCAAACCCCGAGCAAACCCCGAGCAAACCCCGCGCCCCCCCCAGTCTGCGCCGACAACCACCACGTGCGCACGTGGACGGTGCCGCGGTTCCGCGGGATGATCTCCACGCAGCCCGGCTCCACGCCCTTGGCCTCCTTCCACGTCCTCGCCCTGGACGACGGCTGCGGCGCCGGCGCCGACATCGGTGAGACACCAAGGGGTTGGGTTTTTTGGTTTTTTTCCTCAAAATTTTATAAATTTTGCTGAATTTTTAAATTTTTAAGGCCCTTTCGGCGAACGCGACGAGCAACAAGTCTTCATCCAACGCGTCGTCCCGGACGCCGGCCGACTCTTCGTCCGTCTTTCCTCCACCGGCAAACGGTGAGCACCACCCCCCCTCACCCCCCCCCACCCCAGCCCGGGGTTCAAAACCCGCCAATTTTGGGTGTTTTACCAGAATTTGCGAGGTGCGCTCGGTGGACGGCGCCGCCATCGCCGCCTTCACGGTGCACGAGTGCGAGGGCTCGCGCCCGCGCCGCTGCCTCTTCACCGGCCACGCCAACGGCAGCGTCCAGCTCTGGGACCTCACCACCGCCATGGAGACCTCGGGGAAACCCCCGGGTAGAATTTTTGGGGATAAAAACACAGATTTTGGGCCCCCCCCCGCCTTTAAACCCCCCATTTAACGCCCCCCCCCCCCGTTTTTCCCTCGCGCGCAGAAACGGGCGGTTTGACCGAAGACGAGTTGTTGCGGCAACTGGACCAGTGCGATTTGGCCTTAAGTGGCCCCCCCCAGCCCCCCCACACCAGGTAGGGGCCCCCCCAAACCCCCCCCCCCCCCCCCAAACTACCACCCCCCCCCCCCACACACCCCCCCTTTTTTTTTTTGGGTTGTTTCTCCGCAGCCTCCACCCGCCGCGACCCAACCGGGGGGACCCGCCGGCGCCTTCCCCCCCCCCCCCACCCCAAACGCCCCCCCCCAGCTCCTCGGGGGGCAGAGGGGGCCCCCCCAGCTCCTTGGGGGGCAGAGGGGACCCCCCCCAGCTCCTCGGGGGACAGAGGGGACCCCCCCTTTTTTTCCCCGCGGGGGGGGCGGCTTCGTCGAGCGCTGCCAGGAGCTGGCCCAACGCCTCGGCCCCCCCGATCGCCCCCAATTCGGGGGGGGGAAACCCCCAACGTCTCGCCCGTCGCCACGGCACCCCCAAAATTCCACCCCCCCCGAGACCCCCCCCAGACCTCGCGGGCCCCCCCCAAACGCCGACGCTCCCCCCTTGGTGCCCCCCAAGTCCCGCCTCAACGAGACGGCGTTTTGAGGGGGGGGCAGGAATCCCCCCCCCCAACTTTGTGCCTTTGTTTTCGGGGTCCCCCCACCCCCCAAAAAAAGTGCTTTGGGTTTGGGGGTTCCCCCCCCCCATCACCCCCCGGCCCCGCTGCCTCGTCCCTGTGTGTCTTTGGGGGGGTCTTGGGGGGGGGGGGTCCTATAGCTCAGCGCCTTGTAGCCCCCCCCCAGCACAGGCTCCGCTGGGGGGGGGGGGGGCATCGGCCACGGGGCCACGCACACGCGTGGGCAGCGTCACGCGTGTGCGTGGGGTGGAGGCGGAGCCTCACACGCGTGTGGAGTCACACGCGTGCGCGGGGTCACGCGGGGGCGGCTCCACACGCCTGCACACGGGCTGACACGCGTGTGCGTGGGCTGACACGTGTGCACAGTGAGGTGGGGGCGGCTCCACGTGCTCGCGCACGGGCTGACATGTGTGTACGGGCTCATACGTGTGCGCAGAGTCACGTGGGGGTGGCTCCACATGCCTGCACATGGACTGACATGCGTGTGCACGGGCTGACACGGGTGCACAGCGTCACATGGGGCGGCTCCACACGTCTACACACGAGCTGACACATGTGTGCACGGGCTGACATGTGTGCGCAGTCACACAGGGGCAGCTCCACATGCCTGCACATGAACTGACATGCGTGTGCATGGGCTGACATGCCTGCACATGGACTGACACGCGTGTGCACGGCCTGACATGCCTGCACATGGACTGACATGCATGTGCACGAACTGACACGTGTGCATGACGTCATGTGGGGGCGGCTCCACACGCGTCTGCACGCACTGACAGGTGTGTGCACGGGCTGACACGCGTGTGTGCACAACCGACACGTGTGCACAGCGTCACATGGGGCGGCTCCACACGCCTACGCACGGGCTGACACATGTGTGCACAGGCTGACACGTGTGCGCAGAGTCACACGGGGCGGCTCCACATGCCTGCACATGGACTGACACGCGTGTGCATGGGCTGACATGCCTGCACATGGACTGACACGCATGTGCACAGACACATGTGTCCAACGTCACGTGGGGGCGGCTCCACACACGTCTGCACACACTGACACGTGGGGGCGGCTCCACACGCGTGCGCACAGACTGATGCGTGTGCACAGATTGACATGTGTGTTCACACCCCGACACACGTGTGTGCAGCCGGACACACACATTTGCAGCCTGACACGTGTGTTCACGCCTCGACATGCATGTCCACACCCTGACACACACATTTATACCCCGACACGTGTTCACACCCCAACAGGCGTGTGCACAGCCTGACACACACGTTCACACCCTGACATGTGTGTTCACACCCCAACACGTGTGTTCACACCCCGACACACACGTTTGCAGCCTGACACACATTTATACCCCAACACGCATGTTCACACCCCGACACGTGCGTTTACACCCTGACACACATGTTTGCAGCCTGACACGCGTG
>NW_027437114.1:0-25032 GCF_047716275.1 Strix uralensis
CTGAACAAGTGTTACTGTTTTCTGCACAAAAGCGATTCTGCGAAGCAATGTGAACACTTCTGCTTCCCAGGCACAGAGAAGGTGCTAGCAGGGAATTCTCTGCCTGCCTTTCCTTAGTGCTCTGCAAGCTCTCCAGGACAACATAAAATCTGGGGCTCTGTGCTTTCTTTCGTTCTGAACAAGTGTTACTGTTTTCTGCACAAAAGCGATTCTGCGAAGCAATGTGAACACTTCTGCTTCCCAGGCACAGAGAAGGTGCTAGCAGGGAATTCTCTGCCTGCCTTTCCCCAGTGCTCTGCAAGCTCTCCAGGACAACATAAAATCTGGGGCTCTGTGCTTTCTTTCGTTCTGAACAAGTGTTACTGTTTTCTGCACAAAAGCGATTCTGCGAAGCAATGTGAACACGGCCACCAGAGAAGGTGCTAGCAGGGAATTCTCTGCCTGCCTTTCCCCAGTGCTCTGCAAGCTCTCCAGGACAACATAAAATCTGGGGCTCTGTGCTTTCTTTCGTTCTGAACAAGTGTTACTGTTTTCTGCACAAAAGCGATTCTGCGAAGCAATGTGAACACTTCTGCTTCCCAGCACAGAGAAGGTGCTAGCAGGGAATTCTCTGCCTGCCTTTCCCCAGTGCTCTGCAAGCTCTCCAGGACAACATAAAATCTGGGGCTCTGTGCTTTCTTTCGTTCTGAACAAGTGTTACTGTTTTCTGCACAAAAGCGATTCTGCGAAGCAATGTGAACACTTGTGCTTCCCAGGCACAGAGAAGGTGCTAGCAGGGAATTCTCTGCCTGCCTTTCCCCAGTGCTCTGCAAGCTCTCCAGGACAACATAAAATCTGGGGCTCTGTGCTTTCTTTCGTTCTGAACAAGTGTTACTGTTTTCTGCACAAAAGCGATTCTGCGAAGCAATGTGAACACTTGTGCTTCCCAGGCACAGAGAAGGTGCTAGCAGGGAATTCTCTGCCTGCCTTTCCCCAGTGCTCTGCAAGCTCTCCAGGACAACATAAAATCTGGGGCTCTGTGCTTTCTTTCGTTCTGAACAAGTGTTACTGTTTTCTGCACAAAAGCGATTCTGCGAAGCAATGTGAACACTTGTGCTTCCAGGCACAGAGAAGGTGCTAGCAGGGAATTCTCTGCCTGCCTTTCCCCAGTGCTCTGCAAGCTCTCCAGGACAACATAAAATCTGGGGCTCTGTGCTTTCTTTCGTTCTGAACAAGTGTTACTGTTTTCTGCACAAAAGCGATTCTGCGAAGCAATGTGAACACTTCTGCTTCCCAGGCACAGAGAAGGTGCTAGCAGGGAATTCTCTGCCTGCCTTTCCCCAGTGCTCTGCAAGCTCTCCAGGACAACATAAAATCTGGGGCTCTGTGCTTTCTTTCGTTCTGAACAAGTGTTACTGTTTTCTGCACAAAAGCGATTCTGCGAAGCAATGTGAACACTTCTGCTTCCCAGGCACAGAGAAGGTGCTAGCAGGGAATTCTCTGCCTGCCTTTCCCCAGTGCTCTGCAAGCTCTCCAGGACAACATAAAATCTGGGGCTCTGTGCTTTCTTTCGTTCTGAACAAGTGTTACTGTTTTCTGCACAAAAGCGATTCTGCGAAGCAATGTGAACACTTCTGCTTCCCAGGCACAGAGAAGGTGCTAGCAGGGAATTCTCTGCCTGCCTTTCCCCAGTGCTCTGCAAGCTCTCCAGGACAACATAAAATCTGGGGCTCTGTGCTTTCTTTCGTTCTGAACAAGTGTTACTGTTTTCTGCACAAAAGCGATTCTGCGAAGCAATGTGAACACTGCTGCTTCCCAGGCACAGAGAAGGTGCTAGCAGGGAATTCTCTGCCTGCCTTTCCCCAGTGCTCTGCAAGCTCTCCAGGACAACATAAAATCTGGGGCTCTGTGCTTTCTTTCGTTCTGAACAAGTGTTACTGTTTTCTGCACAAAAGCGATTCTGCGAAGCAATGTGAACACTTCTGCTTCCCAGGCACAGAGAAGGTGCTAGCAGGGAATTCTCTGCCTGCCTTTCCCCAGTGCTCTGCAAGCTCTCCAGGACAACATAAAATCTGGGGCTCTGTGCTTTCTTTCGTTCTGAACAAGTGTTACTGTTTTCTGCACAAAAGCGATTCTGCGAAGCAATGTGAACACTTCTGCTTCCCAGGCACAGAGAAGGTGCTAGCAGGGAATTCTCTGCCTGCCTTTCCCCAGTGCTCTGCAAGCTCTCCAGGACAACATAAAATCTGGGGCTCTGTGCTTTCTTTCGTTCTGAACAAGTGTTACTGTTTTCTGCACAAAAGCGATTCTGCGAAGCAATGTGAACACTTCTGCTTCCCAGGCACAGAGAAGGTGCTAGCAGGGAATTCTCTGCCTGCCTTTCCCCAGTGCTCTGCAAGCTCTCCAGGACAACATAAAATCTGGGGCTCTGTGCTTTCTTTCGTTCTGAACAAGTGTTACTGTTTTCTGCACAAAAGCGATTCTGCGAAGCAATGTGAACACTTCTGCTTCCCAGGCACAGAGAAGGTGCTAGCAGGGAATTCTCTGCCTGCCTTTCCCCAGTGCTCTGCAAGCTCTCCAGGACAACATAAAATCTGGGGCTCTGTGCTTTCTTTCGTTCTGAACAAGTGTTACTGTTTTCTGCACAAAAGCGATTCTGCGAAGCAATGTGAACACTTCTGCTTCCCAGGCACAGAGAAGGTGCTAGCAGGGAATTCTCTGCCTGCCTTTCCCCAGTGCTCTGCAAGCTCTCCAGGACAACATAAAATCTGGGGCTCTGTGCTTTCTTTTGTTCTGAACAAGTGTTACTGTTTTCTGCACAAAAGCGATTCTGCGAAGCAATGTGAACACTGCTGCTTCCCAGGCACAGAGAAGGTGCTAGCAGGGAATTCTCTGCCTGCCTTTCCCCAGTGCTCTGCAAGCTCTCCAGGACAACATAAAATCTGGGGCTCTGTGCTTTCTTTCGTTCTGAACAAGTGTTACTGTTTTCTGCACAAAAGCGATTCTGCGAAGCAATGTGAACACTTCTGCTTCCCAGGCACAGAGAAGGTGCTAGCAGGGAATTCTCTGCCTGCCTTTCCCCAGTGCTCTGCAAGCTCTCCAGGACAACATAAAATCTGGGGCTCTGTGCTTTCTTTCGTTCTGAACAAGTGTTACTGTTTTCTGCACAAAAGCGATTCTGCAAAGCAATGTGAACACTTCTGCTTCCCAGGCACAGAGAAGGTGCTAGCAGGGAATTCTCTGCCTGCCTTTCCCCAGTGCTCTGCAAGCTCTCCAGGACAACATAAAATCTGGGGCTCTGTGCTTTCTTTCGTTCTGAACAAGTGTTACTGTTTTCTGCACAAAAGCGATTCTGCGAAGCAATGTGAACACTTGTGCTTCCCAGGCACAGAGAAGGTGCTAGCAGGGAATTCTCTGCCTGCCTTTCCCTAGTGCTCTGCAAGCTCTCCAGGACAACATAAAATCTGGGGCTCTGTGCTTTCTTTCGTTCTGAACAAGTGTTACTGTTTTCTGCACAAAAGCGATTCTGCGAAGCAATGTGAACACTTCTGCTTCCCAGGCACAGAGAAGGTGCTAGCAGGGAATTCTCTGCCTGCCTTTCCCCAGTGCTCTGCAAGCTCTCCAGGACAACATAAAATCTGGGGCTCTGTGCTTTCTTTCGTTCTGAACAAGTGTTACTGTTTTCTGCACAAAAGCGATTCTGCGAAGCAATGTGAACCCCAGGCACAGAGAAGGTGCTAGCAGGGAATTCTCTGCCTGCCTTTCCCCAGTGCTCTGCAAGCTCTCCAGGACAACATAAAATCTGGGGCTCTGTGCTTTCTTTCGTTCTGAACAAGTGTTACTGTTTTCTGCACAAAAGCGATTCTGCGAAGCAATGTGAACACTTCTGCTTCCCAGGCACAGAGAAGGTGCTAGCAGGGAATTCTCTGCCTGCCTTTCCCCAGTGCTCTGCAAGCTCTCCAGGACAACATAAAATCTGGGGCTCTGTGCTTTCTTTCGTTCTGAACAAGTGTTACTGTTTTCTGCACAAAAGCGATTCTGCGAAGCAATGTGAACACTTCTGCTTCCCAGGCACAGAGAAGGTGCTAGCAGGGAATTCTCTGCCTGCCTTTCCTCAGTGCTCTGCAAGCTCTCCAGGACAACATAAAATCTGGGGTTCTGTGCTTTCTTTCATTCTGAACAAGTGTTACTGTTTTCTGCACAAAAGCGATTCTGCGAAGCAATGTGAACACTTCTGCTTCCCAGGCACAGAGAAGGTGCTAGCAGGGAATTCTCTGCCTGCCTTTCCCCAGTGCTCTGCAAGCTCTCCAGGACAACATAAAATCTGGGGCTCTGTGCTTTCTTTCGTTCTGAACAAGTGTTACTGTTTTCTGCACAAAAGCGATTCTGCGAAGCAATGTGAACACTGCTGCTTCCCAGGCACAGAGAAGGTGCTAGCAGGGAATTCTCTGCCTGCCTTTCCCCAGTGCTCTGCAAGCTCTCCAGGACAACATAAAATCTGGGGCTCTGTGCTTTCTTTCGTTCTGAACAAGTGTTACTGTTTTCTGCACAAAAGCGATTCTGCGAAGCAATGTGAACACTTCTGCTTCCCAGGCACAGAGAAGGTGCTAGCAGGGAATTCTCTGCCTGCCTTTCCCCAGTGCTCTGCAAGCTCTCCAGGACAACATAAAATCTGGGGCTCTGTGCTTTCTTTCGTTCTGAACAAGTGTTACTGTTTTCTGCACAAAAGCGATTCTGCGAAGCAATGTGAACACTTCTGCTTCCCAGGCACAGAGAAGGTGCTAGCAGGGAATTCTCTGCCTGCCTTTCCCCAGTGCTCTGCAAGCTCTCCAGGACAACATAAAATCTGGGGCTCTGTGCTTTCTTTCGTTCTGAACAAGTGTTACTGTTTTCTGCACAAAAGCGATTCTGCGAAGCAATGTGAACACTTCTGCTTCCCAGGCACAGAGAAGGTGCTAGCAGGGAATTCTCTGCCTGCCTTTCCCCAGTGCTCTGCAAGCTCTCCAGGACAACATAAAATCTGGGGCTCTGTGCTTTCTTTCGTTCTGAACAAGTGTTACTGTTTTCTGCACAAAAGCGATTCTGCGAAGCAATGTGAACACTTCTGCTTCCCAGGCACAGAGAAGGTGCTAGCAGGGAATTCTCTGCCTGCCTTTCCCCAGTGCTCTGCAAGCTCTCCAGGACAACATAAAATCTGGGGCTCTGTGCTTTCTTTCGTTCTGAACAAGTGTTACTGTTTTCTGCACAAAAGCGATTCTGCGAAGCAATGTGAACACTTCTGCTTCCCAGGCACAGAGAAGGTGCTAGCAGGGAATTCTCTGCCTGCCTTTCCCCAGTGCTCTGCAAGCTCTCCAGGACAACATAAAATCTGGGGCTCTGTGCTTTCTTTCGTTCTGAACAACTGTTACTGTTTTCTGCACAAAAGCGATTCTGCGAAGCAATGTGAACACTTGTGCTTCCCAGGCACAGAGAAGGTGCTAGCAGGGAATTCTCTGCCTGCCTTTCCCCAGTGCTCTGCAAGCTCTCCAGGACAACATAAAATCTGGGGCTCTGTGCTTTCTTTCGTTCTGAACAAGTGTTACTGTTTTCTGCACAAAAGCGATTCTGCGAAGCAATGTGAACACTTCTGCTTCCCAGGCACAGAGAAGGTGCTAGCAGGGAATTCTCTGCCTGCCTTTCCCCAGTGCTCTGCAAGCTCTCCAGGACAACATAAAATCTGGGGCTCTGTGCTTTCTTTCGTTCTGAACAAGTGTTACTGTTTTCTGCACAAAAGCGATTCTGCGAAGCAATGTGAACACTTCTGCTTCCCAGGCACAGAGAAGGTGCTAGCAGGGAATTCTCTGCCTGCCTTTCCCCAGTGCTCTGCAAGCTCTCCAGGACAACATAAAATCTGGGGCTCTGTGCTTTCTTTCGTTCTGAACAAGTGTTACTGTTTTCTGCACAAAAGCGATTCTGCGAAGCAATGTGAACCAGGCACAGAGAAGGTGCTAGCAGGGAATTCTCTGCCTGCCTTTCCCCAGTGCTCTGCAAGCTCTCCAGGACAACATAAAATCTGGGGCTCTGTGCTTTCTTTCGTTCTGAACAACTGTTACTGTTTTCTGCACAAAAGCGATTCTGCGAAGCAATGTGAACACTTGTGCTTCCCAGGCACAGAGAAGGTGCTAGCAGGGAATTCTCTGCCTGCCTTTCCCCAGTGCTCTGCAAGCTCTCCAGGACAACATAAAATCTGGGGCTCTGTGCTTTCTTTCGTTCTGAACAAGTGTTACTGTTTTCTGCACAAAAGCGATTCTGCAAAGCAATGTGAACACTTCTGCTTCCCAGGCACAGAGAAGGTGCTAGCAGGGAATTCTCTGCCTGCCTTTCCCCAGTGCTCTGCAAGCTCTCCAGGACAACATAAAATCTGGGGCTCTGTGCTTTCTTTCGTTCTGAACAAGTGTTACTGTTTTCTGCACAAAAGCGATTCTGCGAAGCAATGTGAACACTTCTGCTTCCCAGGCACAGAGAAGGTGCTAGCAGGGAATTCTCTGCCTGCCTTTCCCCAGTGCTCTGCAAGCTCTCCAGGACAACATAAAATCTGGGGCTCTGTGCTTTCTTTCGTTCTGAACAAGTGTTACTGTTTTCTGCACAAAAGCGATTCTGCGAAGCAATGTGAACACTTCTGCTTCCCAGGCACAGAGAAGGTGCTAGCAGGGAATTCTCTGCCTGCCTTTCCCCAGTGCTCTGCAAGCTCTCCAGGACAACATAAAATCTGGGGCTCTGTGCTTTCTTTCGTTCTGAACAAGTGTTACTGTTTTCTGCACAAAAGCGATTCTGCGAAGCAATGTGAACCAGGCACAGAGAAGGTGCTAGCAGGGAATTCTCTGCCTGCCTTTCCCCAGTGCTCTGCAAGCTCTCCAGGACAACATAAAATCTGGGGCTCTGTGCTTTCTTTCGTTCTGAACAAGTGTTACTGTTTTCTGCACAAAAGCGATTCTGCGAAGCAATGTGAACACTTCTGCTTCCCAGGCACAGAGAAGGTGCTAGCAGGGAATTCTCTGCCTGCCTTTCCCCAGTGCTCTGCAAGCTCTCCAGGACAACATAAAATCTGGGGCTCTGTGCTTTCTTTCGTTCTGAACAAGTGTTACTGTTTTCTGCACAAAAGCGATTCTGCGAAGCAATGTGAACACTTCTGCTTCCCAGGCACAGAGAAGGTGCTAGCAGGGAATTCTCTGCCTGCCTTTCCCCAGTGCTCTGCAAGCTCTCCAGGACAACATAAAATCTGGGGCTCTGTGCTTTCTTTCGTTCTGAACAAGTGTTACTGTTTTCTGCACAAAAGCGATTCTGCGAAGCAATGTGAACACTTCTGCTTCCCAGGCACAGAGAAGGTGCTAGCAGGGAATTCTCTGCCTGCCTTTCCCCAGTGCTCTGCAAGCTCTCCAGGACAACATAAAATCTGGGGCTCTGTGCTTTCTTTCGTTCTGAACAAGTGTTACTGTTTTCTGCACAAAAGCGATTCTGCGAAGCAATGTGAACACTGCTGCTTCCCAGGCACAGAGAAGGTGCTAGCAGGGAATTCTCTGCCTGCCTTTCCCCAGTGCTCTGCAAGCTCTCCAGGACAACATAAAATCTGGGGCTCTGTGCTTTCTTTCGTTCTGAACAAGTGTTACTGTTTTCTGCACAAAAGCGATTCTGCGAAGCAATGTGAACACTTCTGCTTCCCAGGCACAGAGAAGGTGCTAGCAGGGAATTCTCTGCCTGCCTTTCCCCAGTGCTCTGCAAGCTCTCCAGGACAACATAAAATCTGGGGCTCTGTGCTTTCTTTCGTTCTGAACAAGTGTTACTGTTTTCTGCACAAAAGCGATTCTGCAAAGCAATGTGAACACTTCTGCTTCCCAGGCACAGAGAAGGTGCTAGCAGGGAATTCTCTGCCTGCCTTTCCCCAGTGCTCTGCAAGCTCTCCAGGACAACATAAAATCTGGGGCTCTGTGCTTTCTTTCGTTCTGAACAAGTGTTACTGTTTTCTGCACAAAAGCGATTCTGCGAAGCAATGTGAACACTTCTGCTTCCCAGGCACAGAGAAGGTGCTAGCAGGGAATTCTCTGCCTGCCTTTCCTTAGTGCTCTGCAAGCTCTCCAGGACAACATAAAATCTGGGGCTCTGTGCTTTCTTTCGTTCTGAACAAGTGTTACTGTTTTCTGCACAAAAGCGATTCTGCGAAGCAATGTGAACACTTCTGCTTCCCAGGCACAGAGAAGGTGCTAGCAGGGAATTCTCTGCCTGCCTTTCCCCAGTGCTCTGCAAGCTCTCCAGGACAACATAAAATCTGGGGCTCTGTGCTTTCTTTCGTTCTGAACAAGTGTTACTGTTTTCTGCACAAAAGCGATTCTGCGAAGCAATGTGAACCAGGCACAGAGAAGGTGCTAGCAGGGAATTCTCTGCCTGCCTTTCCCCAGTGCTCTGCAAGCTCTCCAGGACAACATAAAATCTGGGGCTCTGTGCTTTCTTTCGTTCTGAACAAGTGTTACTGTTTTCTGCACAAAAGCGATTCTGCGAAGCAATGTGAACACTTCTGCTTCCCAGGCACAGAGAAGGTGCTAGCAGGGAATTCTCTGCCTGCCTTTCCCAGTGCTCTGCAAGCTCTCCAGGACAACATAAAATCTGGGGCTCTGTGCTTTCTTTCGTTCTGAACAAGTGTTACTGTTTTCTGCACAAAAGCGATTCTGCGAAGCAATGTGAACACTTGTGCTTCCCAGGCACAGAGAAGGTGCTAGCAGGGAATTCTCTGCCTGCCTTTCCCCAGTGCTCTGCAAGCTCTCCAGGACAACATAAAATCTGGGGCTCTGTGCTTTCTTTCGTTCTGAACAAGTGTTACTGTTTTCTGCACAAAAGCGATTCTGCGAAGCAATGTGAACACTTCTGCTTCCCAGGCACAGAGAAGGTGCTAGCAGGGAATTCTCTGCCTGCCTTTCCTCAGTGCTCTGCAAGCTCTCCAGGACAACATAAAATCTGGGGTTCTGTGCTTTCTTTCATTCTGAACAAGTGTTACTGTTTTCTGCACAAAAGCGATTCTGCGAAGCAATGTGAACACTTCTGCTTCCCAGGCACAGAGAAGGTGCTAGCAGGGAATTCTCTGCCTGCCTTTCCCCAGTGCTCTGCAAGCTCTCCAGGACAACATAAAATCTGGGGCTCTGTGCTTTCTTTCGTTCTGAACAAGTGTTACTGTTTTCTGCACAAAAGCGATTCTGCGAAGCAATGTGAACACTGCTGCTTCCCAGGCACAGAGAAGGTGCTAGCAGGGAATTCTCTGCCTGCCTTTCCCCAGTGCTCTGCAAGCTCTCCAGGACAACATAAAATCTGGGGCTCTGTGCTTTCTTTCGTTCTGAACAACTGTTACTGTTTTCTGCACAAAAGCGATTCTGCGAAGCAATGTGAACACTTCTGCTTCCCAGGCACAGAGAAGGTGCTAGCAGGGAATTCTCTGCCTGCCTTTCCCCAGCGCTCTGCAAGCTCTCCAGGACAACATAAAATCTGGGGCTCTGTGCTTTCTTTCGTTCTGAACAAGTGTTACTGTTTTCTGCACAAAAGCGATTCTGCAAAGCAATGTGAACACTTCTGCTTCCCAGGCACAGAGAAGGTGCTAGCAGGGAATTCTCTGCCTGCCTTTCCCCAGTGCTCTGCAAGCTCTCCAGGACAACATAAAATCTGGGGCTCTGTGCTTTCTTTCGTTCTGAACAAGTGTTACTGTTTTCTGCACAAAAGCGATTCTGCAAAGCAATGTGAACACTTCTGCTTCCCAGGCACAGAGAAGGTGCTAGCAGGGAATTCTCTGCCTGCCTTTCCCCAGTGCTCTGCAAGCTCTCCAGGACAACATAAAATCTGGGGCTCTGTGCTTTCTTTCGTTCTGAACAAGTGTTACTGTTTTCTGCACAAAAGCGATTCTGCGAAGCAATGTGAACACTGCTGCTTCCCAGGCACAGAGAAGGTGCTAGCAGGGAATTCTCTGCCTGCCTTTCCCCAGTGCTCTGCAAGCTCTCCAGGACAACATAAAATCTGGGGCTCTGTGCTTTCTTTCGTTCTGAACAACTGTTACTGTTTTCTGCACAAAAGCGATTCTGCGAAGCAATGTGAACACTTGTGCTTCCCAGGCACAGAGAAGGTGCTAGCAGGGAATTCTCTGCCTGCCTTTCCCCAGTGCTCTGCAAGCTCTCCAGGACAACATAAAATCTGGGGCTCTGTGCTTTCTTTCGTTCTGAACAAGTGTTACTGTTTTCTGCACAAAAGCGATTCTGCAAAGCAATGTGAACACTTCTGCTTCCCAGGCACAGAGAAGGTGCTAGCAGGGAATTCTCTGCCTGCCTTTCCCCAGTGCTCTGCAAGCTCTCCAGGACAACATAAAATCTGGGGCTCTGTGCTTTCTTTCGTTCTGAACAACTGTTACTGTTTTCTGCACAAAAGCGATTCTGCGAAGCAATGTGAACACTTGTGCTTCCCAGGCACAGAGAAGGTGCTAGCAGGGAATTCTCTGCCTGCCTTTCCCCAGTGCTCTGCAAGCTCTCCAGGACAACATAAAATCTGGGGCTCTGTGCTTTCTTTCGTTCTGAACAAGTGTTACTGTTTTCTGCACAAAAGCGATTCTGCAAAGCAATGTGAACACTTCTGCTTCCCAGGCACAGAGAAGGTGCTAGCAGGGAATTCTCTGCCTGCCTTTCCCCAGTGCTCTGCAAGCTCTCCAGGACAACATAAAATCTGGGGCTCTGTGCTTTCTTTCGTTCTGAACAAGTGTTACTGTTTTCTGCACAAAAGCGATTCTGCGAAGCAATGTGAACACTTCTGCTTCCCAGGCACAGAGAAGGTGCTAGCAGGGAATTCTCTGCCTGCCTTTCCCCAGTGCTCTGCAAGCTCTCCAGGACAACATAAAATCTGGGGCTCTGTGCTTTCTTTCGTTCTGAACAAGTGTTACTGTTTTCTGCACAAAAGCGATTCTGCGAAGCAATGTGAACACTGCTGCTTCCCAGGCACAGAGAAGGTGCTAGCAGGGAATTCTCTGCCTGCCTTTCCCCAGTGCTCTGCAAGCTCTCCAGGACAACATAAAATCTGGGGCTCTGTGCTTTCTTTCGTTCTGAACAAGTGTTACTGTTTTCTGCACAAAAGCGATTCTGCGAAGCAATGTGAACACTTCTGCTTCCCAGGCACAGAGAAGGTGCTAGCAGGGAATTCTCTGCCTGCCTTTCCCCAGTGCTCTGCAAGCTCTCCAGGACAACATAAAATCTGGGGCTCTGTGCTTTCTTTCGTTCTGAACAAGTGTTACTGTTTTCTGCACAAAAGCGATTCTGCAAAGCAATGTGAACACTTCTGCTTCCCAGGCACAGAGAAGGTGCTAGCAGGGAATTCTCTGCCTGCCTTTCCCCAGTGCTCTGCAAGCTCTCCAGGACAACATAAAATCTGGGGCTCTGTGCTTTCTTTCGTTCTGAACAAGTGTTACTGTTTTCTGCACAAAAGCGATTCTGCGAAGCAATGTGAACACTTCTGCTTCCCAGGCACAGAGAAGGTGCTAGCAGGGAATTCTCTGCCTGCCTTTCCCCAGTGCTCTGCAAGCTCTCCAGGACAACATAAAATCTGGGGCTCTGTGCTTTCTTTCGTTCTGAACAAGTGTTACTGTTTTCTGCACAAAAGCGATTCTGCGAAGCAATGTGAACACTTCTGCTTCCCAGGCACAGAGAAGGTGCTAGCAGGGAATTCTCTGCCTGCCTTTCCCCAGTGCTCTGCAAGCTCTCCAGGACAACATAAAATCTGGGGCTCTGTGCTTTCTTTCGTTCTGAACAAGTGTTACTGTTTTCTGCACAAAAGCGATTCTGCGAAGCAATGTGAACAGGCACAGAGAAGGTGCTAGCAGGGAATTGTCTGCCTGCCTTTCCCCAGTGCTCTGCAAGCTCTCCAGGACAACATAAAATCTGGGGCTCTGTGCTTTCTTTCGTTCTGAACAAGTGTTACTGTTTTCTGCACAAAAGCGATTCTGCGAAGCAATGTGAACACTTGTGCTTCCCAGGCACAGAGAAGGTGCTAGCAGGGAATTCTCTGCCTGCCTTTCCCCAGTGCTCTGCAACCTCTCCAGGACAACATAAAATCTGGGGCTCTGTGCTTTCTTTCGTTCTGAACAAGTGTTACTGTTTTCTGCACAAAAGCGATTCTGCGAAGCAATGTGAACACTTCTGCTTCCCAGGCACAGAGAAGGTGCTAGCAGGGAATTCTCTGCCTGCCTTTCCTCAGTGCTCTGCAAGCTCTCCAGGACAACATAAAATCTGGGGTTCTGTGCTTTCTTTCATTCTGAACAAGTGTTACTGTTTTCTGCACAAAAGCGATTCTGCGAAGCAATGTGAAAACTTCTGCTTCCCAGGCACAGAGAAGGTGCTAGCAGGGAATTCTCTGCCTGCCTTTCCCCAGTGCTCTGCAAGCTCTCCAGGACAACATAAAATCTGGGGTTCTGTGCTTTCTTTCGTTCTGAACAAGTGTTACTGTTTTCTGCACAAAAGCGATTCTGCGAAGCAATGTGAACACTGCTGCTTCCCAGGCACAGAGAAGGTGCTAGCAGGGAATTCTCTGCCTGCCTTTCCCCAGTGCTCTGCAAGCTCTCCAGGACAACATAAAATCTGGGGCTCTGTGCTTTCTTTCGTTCTGAACAAGTGTTACTGTTTTCTGCACAAAAGCGATTCTGCGAAGCAATGTGAACACTTCTGCTTCCCAGGCACAGAGAAGGTGCTAGCAGGGAATTCTCTGCCTGCCTTTCCCCAGTGCTCTGCAAGCTCTCCAGGACAACATAAAATCTGGGGCTCTGTGCTTTCTTTCGTTCTGAACAAGTGTTACTGTTTTCTGCACAAAAGCGATTCTGCAAAGCAATGTGAACACTTCTGCTTCCCAGGCACAGAGAAGGTGCTAGCAGGGAATTCTCTGCCTGCCTTTCCCCAGTGCTCTGCAAGCTCTCCAGGACAACATAAAATCTGGGGCTCTGTGCTTTCTTTCGTTCTGAACAAGTGTTACTGTTTTCTGCACAAAAGCGATTCTGCGAAGCAATGTGAACACTTCTGCTTCCCAGGCACAGAGAAGGTGCTAGCAGGGAATTCTCTGCCTGCCTTTCCCCAGTGCTCTGCAAGCTCTCCAGGACAACATAAAATCTGGGGTTCTGTGCTTTCTTTCGTTCTGAACAAGTGTTACTGTTTTCTGCACAAAAGCGATTCTGCGAAGCAATGTGAACACTTCTGCTTCCCAGGCACAGAGAAGGTGCTAGCAGGGAATTCTCTGCCTGCCTTTCCCCAGTGCTCTGCAAGCTCTCCAGGACAACATAAAATCTGGGGCTCTGTGCTTTCTTTCGTTCTGAACAAGTGTTACTGTTTTCTGCACAAAAGCGATTCTGCGAAGCAATGTGAACACTGCTGCTTCCCAGGCACAGAGAAGGTGCTAGCAGGGAATTCTCTGCCTGCCTTTCCCCAGTGCTCTGCAAGCTCTCCAGGACAACATAAAATCTGGGGCTCTGTGCTTTCTTTCGTTCTGAACAACTGTTACTGTTTTCTGCACAAAAGCGATTCTGCGAAGCAATGTGAACACTTGTGCTTCCCAGGCACAGAGAAGGTGCTAGCAGGGAATTCTCTGCCTGCCTTTCCCCAGTGCTCTGCAAGCTCTCCAGGACAACATAAAATCTGGGGCTCTGTGCTTTCTTTCGTTCTGAACAAGTGTTACTGTTTTCTGCACAAAAGCGATTCTGCAAAGCAATGTGAACACTTCTGCTTCCCAGGCACAGAGAAGGTGCTAGCAGGGAATTCTCTGCCTGCCTTTCCCCAGTGCTCTGCAAGCTCTCCAGGACAACATAAAATCTGGGGCTCTGTGCTTTCTTTCGTTCTGAACAAGTGTTACTGTTTTCTGCACAAAAGCGATTCTGCGAAGCAATGTGAACACTTCTGCTTCCCAGGCACAGAGAAGGTGCTAGCAGGGAATTCTCTGCCTGCCTTTCCCCAGTGCTCTGCAAGCTCTCCAGGACAACATAAAATCTGGGGCTCTGTGCTTTCTTTCGTTCTGAACAAGTGTTACTGTTTTCTGCACAAAAGCGATTCTGCGAAGCAATGTGAACACTTCTGCTTCCCAGGCACAGAGAAGGTGCTAGCAGGGAATTCTCTGCCTGCCTTTCCCCAGTGCTCTGCAAGCTCTCCAGGACAACATAAAATCTGGGGCTCTGTGCTTTCTTTCGTTCTGAACAAGTGTTACTGTTTTCTGCACAAAAGCGATTCTGCGAAGCAATGTGAACAGGCACAGAGAAGGTGCTAGCAGGGAATTCTCTGCCTGCCTTTCCCCAGTGCTCTGCAAGCTCTCCAGGACAACATAAAATCTGGGGCTCTGTGCTTTCTTTCGTTCTGAACAACTGTTACTGTTTTCTGCACAAAAGCGATTCTGCGAAGCAATGTGAACACTTGTGCTTCCCAGGCACAGAGAAGGTGCTAGCAGGGAATTCTCTGCCTGCCTTTCCCCAGTGCTCTGCAAGCTCTCCAGGACAACATAAAATCTGGGGCTCTGTGCTTTCTTTCGTTCTGAACAAGTGTTACTGTTTTCTGCACAAAAGCGATTCTGCAAAGCAATGTGAACACTTCTGCTTCCCAGGCACAGAGAAGGTGCTAGCAGGGAATTCTCTGCCTGCCTTTCCCCAGTGCTCTGCAAGCTCTCCAGGACAACATAAAATCTGGGGCTCTGTGCTTTCTTTCGTTCTGAACAAGTGTTACTGTTTTCTGCACAAAAGCGATTCTGCGAAGCAATGTGAACACTTCTGCTTCCCAGGCACAGAGAAGGTGCTAGCAGGGAATTCTCTGCCTGCCTTTCCCCAGTGCTCTGCAAGCTCTCCAGGACAACATAAAATCTGGGGCTCTGTGCTTTCTTTCGTTCTGAACAAGTGTTACTGTTTTCTGCACAAAAGCGATTCTGCGAAGCAATGTGAACACTTCTGCTTCCCAGGCACAGAGAAGGTGCTAGCAGGGAATTCTCTGCCTGCCTTTCCCCAGTGCTCTGCAAGCTCTCCAGGACAACATAAAATCTGGGGCTCTGTGCTTTCTTTCGTTCTGAACAAGTGTTACTGTTTTCTGCACAAAAGCGATTCTGCGAAGCAATGTGAACAGGCACAGAGAAGGTGCTAGCAGGGAATTCTCTGCCTGCCTTTCCCCAGTGCTCTGCAAGCTCTCCAGGACAACATAAAATCTGGGGCTCTGTGCTTTCTTTCGTTCTGAACAAGTGTTACTGTTTTCTGCACAAAAGCGATTCTGCGAAGCAATGTGAACACTTCTGCTTCCCAGGCACAGAGAAGGTGCTAGCAGGGAATTCTCTGCCTGCCTTTCCCCAGTGCTCTGCAAGCTCTCCAGGACAACATAAAATCTGGGGCTCTGTGCTTTCTTTCGTTCTGAACAAGTGTTACTGTTTTCTGCACAAAAGCGATTCTGCGAAGCAATGTGAACACTTCTGCTTCCCAGGCACAGAGAAGGTGCTAGCAGGGAATTCTCTGCCTGCCTTTCCCCAGTGCTCTGCAAGCTCTCCAGGACAACATAAAATCTGGGGCTCTGTGCTTTCTTTCGTTCTGAACAAGTATTACTGTTTTCTGCACAAAAGCGATTCTGCGAAGCAATGTGAACACTTCTGCTTCCCAGGCACAGAGAAGGTGCTAGCAGGGAATTCTCTGCCTGCCTTTCCCCAGTGCTCTGCAAACTCTCCAGGACAACATAAAATCTGGTGCTCTGTGCTTTCTTTCGTTCTGAACAAGTGTTACTGTTTTCTGCACAAAAGCGATTCTGCGAAGCAATGTGAACAGGCACAGAGAAGGTGCTAGCAGGGAATTCTCTGCCTGCCTTTCCCCAGTGCTCTGCAAGCTCTCCAGGACAACATAAAATCTGGGGCTCTGTGCTTTCTTTCGTTCTGAACAAGTGTTACTGTTTTCTGCACAAAAGCGATTCTGCGAAGCAATGTGAACACTTCTGCTTCCCAGGCACAGAGAAGGTGCTAGCAGGGAATTCTCTGCCTGCCTTTCCTCAGTGCTCTGCAAGCTCTCCAGGACAACATAAAATCTGGGGTTCTGTGCTTTCTTTCATTCTGAACAAGTGTTACTGTTTTCTGCACAAAAGCGATTCTGCGAAGCAATGTGAACACTTGTGCTTCCCAGGCACAGAGAAGGTGCTAGCAGGGAATTCTCTGCCTGCCTTTCCCCAGTGCTCTGCAAGCTCTCCAGGACAACATAAAATCTGGGGCTCTGTGCTTTCTTTCGTTCTGAACAAGTGTTACTGTTTTCTGCACAAAAGCGATTCTGCGAAGCAATGTGAACACTTCTGCTTCCCAGGCACAGAGAAGGTGCTAGCAGGGAATTCTCTGCCTGCCTTTCCCCAGTGCTCTGCAAGCTCTCCAGGACAACATAAAATCTGGGGCTCTGTGCTTTCTTTCGTTCTGAACAAGTGTTACTGTTTTCTGCACAAAAGCGATTCTGCGAAGCAATGTGAACACTTCTGCTTCCCAGGCACAGAGAAGGTGCTAGCAGGGAATTCTCTGCCTGCCTTTCCCCAGTGCTCTGCAAGCTCTCCAGGACAACATAAAATCTGGGGCTCTGTGCTTTCTTTCGTTCTGAACAAGTGTTACTGTTTTCTGCACAAAAGCGATTCTGCGAAGCAATGTGAACACTTCTGCTTCCCAGGCACAGAGAAGGTGCTAGCAGGGAATTCTCTGCCTGCCTTTCCCCAGTGCTCTGCAAGCTCTCCAGGACAACATAAAATCTGGGGCTCTGTGCTTTCTTTCGTTCTGAACAAGTGTTACTGTTTTCTGCACAAAAGCGATTCTGCGAAGCAATGTGAACACTTCTGCTTCCCAGGCACAGAGAAGGTGCTAGCAGGGAATTCTCTGCCTGCCTTTCCCCAGTGCTCTGCAAGCTCTCCAGGACAACATAAAATCTGGGGCTCTGTGCTTTCTTTCGTTCTGAACAAGTGTTACTGTTTTCTGCACAAAAGCGATTCTGCGAAGCAATGTGAACACTTGTGCTTCCCAGGCACAGAGAAGGTGCTAGCAGGGAATTCTCTGCCTGCCTTTCCCCAGTGCTCTGCAAGCTCTCCAGGACAACATAAAATCTGGGGCTCTGTGCTTTCTTTCGTTCTGAACAAGTGTTACTGTTTTCTGCACAAAAGCGATTCTGCGAAGCAATGTGAACACTTGTGCTTCCCAGGCACAGAGAAGGTGCTAGCAGGGAATTCTCTGCCTGCCTTTCCCCAGTGCTCTGCAAGCTCTCCAGGACAACATAAAATCTGGGGCTCTGTGCTTTCTTTCGTTCTGAACAAGTGTTACTGTTTTCTGCACAAAAGCGATTCTGCGAAGCAATGTGAACACTTCTGCTTCCCAGGCACAGAGAAGGTGCTAGCAGGGAATTCTCTGCCTGCCTTTCCCCAGTGCTCTGCAAGCTCCCCAGAACAACATAAAATCTGGGGCTCTGTGCTTTCTTTCGTTCTGAACAAGTGTTACTGTTTTCTGCACAAAAGCGATTCTGCGAAGCAATGTGAACACTTCTGCTTCCCAGGCACAGAGAAGGTGCTAGCAGGGAATTCTCTGCCTGCCTTTCCCCAGTGCTCTGCAAGCTCTCCAGGACAACAGCAAATCTGGGGCTCTGTGCTTTCTTTCGTTCTGAACAAGTGTTACTGTTTTCTGCACAAAAGCGATTCTGCGAAGCAATGTGAACAGGCACAGAGAAGGTGCTAGCAGGGAATTCTCTGCCTGCCTTTCCTTAGTGCTCTGCAAGCTCTCCAGGACAACATAAAATCTGGGGTTCTGTGCTTTCTTTCATTCTGACCAAGTGTTACTGTTTTCTGCACAAAAGCGATTCTGCGAAGCAATGTGAACACTTCTGCTTCCCAGGCACAGAGAAGGTGCTAGCAGGGAATTCTCTGCCTGCCTTTCCCCAGTGCTCTGCAAGCTCTCCAGGACAACATAAAATCTGGGGCTCTGTGCTTTCTTTCGTTCTTAACAAGTGTTACTGTTTTCTGCACAAAAGCGATTCTGCGAAGAAAAGTGAACAGGCACAGAGAAGGTGCTAGCAGGGAATTCTCTGCCTGCCTTCCTCAGTGCTCTGCAAGCTCTCCAGGACAACATAAAATCTGGGGTTCTGTGCTTTCTTTCGTTCTGAACAAGTGTTACTGTTTTCTGCACAAAAGCGATTCTGCAAAGCAATGTGAACACTTGTGCTTCCCAGGCACAGAGAAGGTGCTAGCAGGGAATTCTCTGCCTGCCTTTCCCCAGTGCTCTGCAAGCTCTCCAGGACAACATAAAATCTGGGGCTCTGTGCTTTCTTTCGTTCTGAACAAGTGTTACTGTTTTCTGCACAAAAGCGATTCTGCGAAGCAATGTGAACACTTGTGCTTCCCAGGCACAGAGAAGGTGCTAGCAGGGAATTCTCTGCCTGCCTTTCCCCAGTGCTCTGCAAGCTCTCCAGGACAACATAAAATCTGGGGCTCTGTGCTTTCTTTCGTTCTGAACAAGTGTTACTGTTTTCTGCACAAAAGCGATTCTGCGAAGCAATGTGAACACTTCTGCTTCCCAGGCACAGAGAAGGTGCTAGCAGGGAATTCTCTGCCTGCCTTTCCTCAGTGCTCTGCAAGCTCTCCAGGACAACATAAAATCTGGGGTTCTGTGCTTTCTTTCATTCTGAACAAGTGTTACTGTTTTCTGCACAAAAGCGATTCTGCGAAGCAATGTGAACACTTGTGCTTCCCAGGCACAGAGAAGGTGCTAGCAGGGAATTCTCTGCCTGCCTTTCCCCAGTGCTCTGCAAGCTCTCCAGGACAACATAAAATCTGGGGCTCTGTGCTTTCTTTCGTTCTGAACAAGTGTTACTGTTTTCTGCACAAAAGCGATTCTGCGAAGCAATGTGAACACTTCTGCTTCCCAGGCACAGAGAAGGTGCTAGCAGGGAATTCTCTGCCTGCCTTTCCTTAGTGCTCTGCAAGCTCTCCAGGACAACATAAAATCTGGGGCTCTGTGCTTTCTTTCGTTCTGAACAAGTGTTACTGTTTTCTGCACAAAAGCGATTCTGCGAAGCAATGTGAACACTTCTGCTTCCCAGGCACAGAGAAGGTGCTAGCAGGGAATTCTCTGCCTGCCTTTCCCCAGTGCTCTGCAAGCTCTCCAGGACAACATAAAATCTGGGGCTCTGTGCTTTCTTTCGTTCTGAACAAGTGTTACTGTTTTCTGCACAAAAGCGATTCTGCGAAGCAATGTGAACAGGCACAGAGAAGGTGCTAGCAGGGAATTCTCTGCCTGCCTTTCCCCAGTGCTCTGCAAGCTCTCCAGGACAACATAAAATCTGGGGCTCTGTGCTTTCTTTCGTTCTGAACAAGTGTTACTGTTTTCTGCACAAAAGCGATTCTGCGAAGCAATGTGAACACTTCTGCTTCCCAGGCACAGAGAAGGTGCTAGCAGGGAATTCTCTGGCCTGCCTTTCCCCAGTGCTCTGCAACCTCTCCAGGACAACATAAAATCTGGGGCTCTGTGCTTTCTTTCGTTCTGAACAAGTGTTACTGTTTTCTGCACAAAAGCGATTCTGCGAAGCAATGTGAACACTTGTGCTTCCCAGGCACAGAGAAGGTGCTAGCAGGGAATTCTCTGCCTGCCTTTCCTCAGTGCTCTGCAAGCTCTCCAGGACAACATAAAATCTGGGGTTCTGTGCTTTCTTTCATTCTGAACAAGTGTTACTGTTTTCTGCACAAAAGCGATTCTGCGAAGCAATGTGAACACTTCTGCTTCCCAGGCACAGAGAAGGTGCTAGCAGGGAATTCTCTGCCTGCCTTTCCCCAGTGCTCTGCAAGCTCTCCAGGACAACATAAAATCTGGGGTTCTGTGCTTTCTTTCGTTCTGAACAAGTGTTACTGTTTTCTGCACAAAAGCGATTCTGCGAAGCAATGTGAACACTGCTGCTTCCCAGGCACAGAGAAGGTGCTAGCAGGGAATTCTCTGCCTGCCTTTCCCCAGTGCTCTGCAAGCTCTCCAGGACAACATAAAATCTGGGGCTCTGTGCTTTCTTTCGTTCTGAACAACTGTTACTGTTTTCTGCACAAAAGCGATTCTGCGAAGCAATGTGAACACTTCTGCTTCCCAGGCACAGAGAAGGTGCTAGCAGGGAATTCTCTGCCTGCCTTTCCCCAGTGCTCTGCAAGCTCTCCAGGACAACATAAAATCTGGGGCTCTGTGCTTTCTTTCGTTCTGAACAAGTGTTACTGTTTTCTGCACAAAAGCGATTCTGCAAAGCAATGTGAACACTTCTGCTTCCCAGGCACAGAGAAGGTGCTAGCAGGGAATTCTCTGCCTGCCTTTCCCCAGTGCTCTGCAAGCTCTCCAGGACAACATAAAATCTGGGGCTCTGTGCTTTCTTTCGTTCTGAACAAGTGTTACTGTTTTCTGCACAAAAGCGATTCTGCGAAGCAATGTGAACACTTCTGCTTCCCAGGCACAGAGAAGGTGCTAGCAGGGAATTCTCTGCCTGCCTTTCCCCAGTGCTCTGCAAGCTCTCCAGGACAACATAAAATCTGGGGTTCTGTGCTTTCTTTCGTTCTGAACAAGTGTTACTGTTTTCTGCACAAAAGCGATTCTGCGAAGCAATGTGAACACTTCTGCTTCCCAGGCACAGAGAAGGTGCTAGCAGGGAATTCTCTGCCTGCCTTTCCCCAGTGCTCTGCAAGCTCTCCAGGACAACATAAAATCTGGGGCTCTGTGCTTTCTTTCGTTCTGAACAAGTGTTACTGTTTTCTGCACAAAAGCGATTCTGCGAAGCAATGTGAACACTGCTGCTTCCCAGGCACAGAGAAGGTGCTAGCAGGGAATTCTCTGCCTGCCTTTCCCCAGTGCTCTGCAAGCTCTCCAGGACAACATAAAATCTGGGGCTCTGTGCTTTCTTTCGTTCTGAACAACTGTTACTGTTTTCTGCACAAAAGCGATTCTGCGAAGCAATGTGAACACTTGTGCTTCCCAGGCACAGAGAAGGTGCTAGCAGGGAATTGTCTGCCTGCCTTTCCCCAGTGCTCTGCAAGCTCTCCAGGACAACATAAAATCTGGGGCTCTGTGCTTTCTTTCGTTCTGAACAAGTGTTACTGTTTTCTGCACAAAAGCGATTCTGCAAAGCAATGTGAACACTTGTGCTTCCCAGGCACATAGAAGGTGCTAGCAGGGAATTCTCTGCCTGCCTTTCCCCAGTGCTCTGCAAGCTCTCCAGGACAACATAAAATCTGGGGCTCTGTGCTTTCTTTCGTTCTGAACAAGTGTTACTGTTTTCTGCACAAAAGCGATTCTGCGAAGCAATGTGAACACTTCTGCTTCCCAGGCACAGAGAAGGTGCTAGCAGGGAATTCTCTGCCTGCCTTTCCCCAGTGCTCTGCAAGCTCTCCAGGACAACATAAAATCTGGGGCTCTGTGCTTTCTTTCGTTCTGAACAAGTGTTACTGTTTTCTGCACAAAAGCGATTCTGCGAAGCAATGTGAACACTTCTGCTTCCCAGGCACAGAGAAGGTGCTAGCAGGGAATTCTCTGCTTGCCTTTCCCCAGTGCTCTGCAAGCTCTCCAGGACAACATAAAATCTGGGGCTCTGTGCTTTCTTTCGTTCTGAACAAGTGTTACTGTTTTCTGCACAAAAGCGATTCTGCGAAGCAATGTGAACAGGCACAGAGAAGGTGCTAGCAGGGAATTCTCTGCCTGCCTTTCCCCAGTGCTCTGCAAGCTCTCCAGGACAACATAAAATCTGGGGCTCTGTGCTTTCTTTCGTTCTGAACAACTGTTACTGTTTTCTGCACAAAAGCGATTCTGCGAAGCAATGTGAACACTTGTGCTTCCCAGGCACAGAGAAGGTGCTAGCAGGGAATTCTCTGCCTGCCTTTCCCCAGTGCTCTGCAAGCTCTCCAGGACAACATAAAATCTGGGGCTCTGTGCTTTCTTTCGTTCTGAACAAGTGTTACTGTTTTCTGCACAAAAGCGATTCTGCAAAGCAATGTGAACACTTCTGCTTCCCAGGCACAGAGAAGGTGCTAGCAGGGAATTCTCTGCCTGCCTTTCCCCAGTGCTCTGCAAGCTCTCCAGGACAACATAAAATCTGGGGCTCTGTGCTTTCTTTCGTTCTGAACAAGTGTTACTGTTTTCTGCACAAAAGCGATTCTGCGAAGCAATGTGAACACTTGTGCTTCCCAGGCACAGAGAAGGTGCTAGCAGGGAATTCTCTGCCTGCCTTTCCCCAGTGCTCTGCAAGCTCTCCAGGACAACATAAAATCTGGGGCTCTGTGCTTTCTTTCGTTCTGAACAAGTGTTACTGTTTTCTGCACAAAAGCGATTCTGCGAAGCAATGTGAACACTTCTGCTTCCCAGGCACAGAGAAGGTGCTAGCAGGGAATTCTCTGCCTGCCTTTCCCCAGTGCTCTGCAAGCTCTCCAGGACAACATAAAATCTGGGGCTCTGTGCTTTCTTTCGTTCTGAACAAGTGTTACTGTTTTCTGCACAAAAGCGATTCTGCGAAGCAATGTGAACAGGCACAGAGAAGGTGCTAGCAGGGAATTCTCTGCCTGCCTTTCCCCAGTGCTCTGCAAGCTCTCCAGGACAACATAAAATCTGGGGCTCTGTGCTTTCTTTCGTTCTGAACAAGTGTTACTGTTTTCTGCACAAAAGCGATTCTGCGAAGCAATGTGAACACTTCTGCTTCCCAGGCACAGAGAAGGTGCTAGCAGGGAATTCTCTGCCTGCCTTTCCCCAGTGCTCTGCAAGCTCTCCATGACAACATAAAATCTGGGGCTCTGTGCTTTCTTTCGTTCTGAACAACTGTTACTGTTTTCTGCACAAAAGCGATTCTGCGAAGCAATGTGAACACTTCTGCTTCCCAGGCACAGAGAAGGTGCTAGCAGGGAATTCTCTGCCTGCCTTTCCCCAGTGCTCTGCAAGCTCTCCAGGACAACATAAAATCTGGGGCTCTGTGCTTTCTTTCGTTCTGAACAAGTGTTACTGTTTTCTGCACAAAAGCGATTCTGCGAAGCAATGTGAACACTTCTGCTTCCCAGGCACAGAGAAGGTGCTAGCAGGGAATTCTCTGCCTGCCTTTCCTCAGTGCTCTGCAAGCTCTCCAGGACAACATAAAATCTGGGGTTCTGTGCTTTCTTTCATTCTGAACAAGTGTTACTGTTTTCTGCACAAAAGCGATTCTGCGAAGCAATGTGAACACTTGTGCTTCCCAGGCACAGAGAAGGTGCTAGCAGGGAATTCTCTGCCTGCCTTTCCCCAGTGCTCTGCAAGCTCTCCAGGACAACATAAAATCTGGGGCTCTGTGCTTTCTTTCGTTCTGAACAAGTGTTACTGTTTTCTGCACAAAAGCGATTCTGCGAAGCAATGTGAACACTTGTGCTTCCCAGGCACAGAGAAGGTGCTAGCAGGGAATTCTCTGCCTGCCTTTCCCCAGTGCTCTGCAAGCTCTCCAGGACAACATAAAATCTGGGGCTCTGTGCTTTCTTTCGTTCTGAACAAGTGTTACTGTTTTCTGCACAAAAGCGATTCTGCGAAGCAATGTGAACACTTCTGCTTCCCAGGCACAGAGAAGGTGCTAGCAGGGAATTCTCTGCCTGCCTTTCCCCAGTGCTCTGCAAGCTCTCCAGGACAACATAAAATCTGGGGCTCTGTGCTTTCTTTCGTTCTGAACAAGTGTTACTGTTTTCTGCACAAAAGCGATTCTGCGAAGCAATGTGAACACTTCTGCTTCCCAGGCACAGAGAAGGTGCTAGCAGGGAATTCTCTGCCTGCCTTTCCCCAGTGCTCTGCAAGCTCTCCAGGACAACATAAAATCTGGGGCTCTGTGCTTTCTTTCGTTCTGAACAAGTGTTACTGTTTTCTGCACAAAAGCGATTCTGCGAAGCAATGTGAACACTTGTGCTTCCCAGGCACAGAGAAGGTGCTAGCAGGGAATTCTCTGCCTGCCTTTCCCCAGTGCTCTGCAAGCTCTCCAGGACAACATAAAATCTGGGGCTCTGTGCTTTCTTTCGTTCTGAACAAGTGTTACTGTTTTCTGCACAAAAGCGATTCTGCGAAGCAATGTGAACACTTCTGCTTCCCAGGCACAGAGAAGGTGCTAGCAGGGAATTCTCTGCCTGCCTTTCCCCAGTGCTCTGCAAGCTCTCCAGGACAACATAAAATCTGGGGCTCTGTGCTTTCTTTCGTTCTGAACAAGTGTTACTGTTTTCTGCACAAAAGCGATTCTGCGAAGCAATGTGAACACTTCTGCTTCCCAGGCACAGAGAAGGTGCTAGCAGGGAATTCTCTGCCTGCCTTTCCCCAGTGCTCTGCAAGCTCTCCAGGACAACATAAAATCTGGGGCTCTGTGCTTTCTTTCGTTCTGAACAAGTGTTACTGTTTTCTGCACAAAAGCGATTCTGCGAAGCAATGTGAACAGGCACAGAGAAGGTGCTAGCAGGGAATTCTCTGCCTGCCTTTCCTTAGTGCTCTGCAAGCTCTCCAGGACAACATAAAATCTGGGGTTCTGTGCTTTCTTTCATTCTGACCAAGTGTTACTGTTTTCTGCACAAAAGCGATTCTGCGAAGCAATGTGAACACTTCTGCTTCCCAGGCACAGAGAAGGTGCTAGCAGGGAATTCTCTGCCTGCCTTTCCCCAGTGCTCTGCAAGCTCTCCAGGACAACATAAAATCTGGGGCTCTGTGCTTTCTTTCGTTCTTAACAAGTGTTACTGTTTTCTGCACAAAAGCGATTCTGCGAAGAAAAGTGAACAGGCACAGAGAAGGTGCTAGCAGGGAATTCTCTGCCTGCCTTCCTCAGTGCTCTGCAAGCTCTCCAGGACAACATAAATCTGGGGTTCTGTGCTTTCTTTCGTTCTGAACAAGTGTTACTGTTTTCTGCACAAAAGCGATTCTGCAAAGCAATGTGAACACTTGTGCTTCCCAGGCACAGAGAAGGTGCTAGCAGGGAATTCTCTGCCTGCCTTTCCCCAGTGCTCTGCAAGCTCTCCAGGACAACATAAAATCTGGGGCTCTGTGCTTTCTTTCGTTCTGAAC
>NW_027437115.1:0-25004 GCF_047716275.1 Strix uralensis
CTGAATAACAATCTGTTGGTTCAGAAACTTAAATTCCCTCTAAATTGTAGTTCACATTTACATGCAATTTTCAGAATCTTCTGTTCATACCATACCAAAGCATTCAGAATGAAGGTAAAGACATATACACATTTCTAAGTCTAATAAATTTGCAACATGTAGAAGTTGTCTGAAAAAAGGGGAAGCGTCTTTCTTTTTTGACATTCTTCAATTAATACTCTTCCTTTTTCAAACTCAGAATGACATTTTAATTTTTAAATTGGCAAATTAACATAAAGTTAAAGGGATTACATGATCCAGAAATGAAACACTTGAAGTAAAGCAGATAGCTTCAAGGTTACTCCAAATGTTCCCTGTAATGTTGTTGATAATTTCACTTACTGCGTTACCCTTTTTATCCTTCCTACTCCCAAGATCTATTCCTGTTATATCCAGATCATGTCCACATCTCTTCTCACTGATCCTCATTTTTCAGCATGGTGACTGAATCAGAAGCTGTTTTTTCACCCAGATGTAGAATGGATTATGCTTATTGTCACATCTGAAAACTAAAAAGCTTCCAATAGAATCAGATTTCTGAGACTGCCTGTGAGAAAACCTATGAGAACCAAAAGCAGATCAGTTCAAAAGTGGTATTTTTTCAGGCAAATTATTTAGCATAGTTCCATAAATTATACTTGTGCTTGGTTTTTAAGCTTTTTAAGATGATTGCTTTGTATTGATTTTTTTAGATGAATGATCAGTAAGTAACTAGAAATTATCCTTATTTGTAAAAAAAGTTCTTTTGTGCTGGAGAAATCTCTACCCCAACACAAACAGGTAATTCAGATCATTCAGAGTAGCATTAATATACTCATTTTTTTTGTGGATTAAGTGGCTCTTGTAAAGTGTCAGATTAAAGTAATTTTAAAGAGGATGTCAAAGTGGAGATTCAGAGCTTCTTAAGTGAGACAAATAATCTAAAATTTCAATCTACAGAAGTATACCACAAAAATATGACTGATTTGCAATCTGGTTCCGGAGTAAAGCACATAACTGCAGTTTCCTGAGCTGAAAATACAAGCTGCTTCCATTTTATTGGGTGCTTATGGGATAGAAGAAAATATCAAGGATGCTACAAAATAGAGTTTGGGTCATTTAAGTGATATAAGCCACACATACAAATGCAAGGAAGTGATTTTTGTGGTGGTTTGAAAGATGTAGTTCATCTTCTTCATAACATACTAAAATTACAATTTGTTCCTCCCTGCATCCTCTTTGGATGTGATGCTGCATTGTCTACGTCCATAACTGGGATTTTAAAAAAACCCAAACAAATCTCTTAACAAAATAATATCTTTTCATTGCTGTTAAATACTTTTCAAGTTTTCTATGCACATTATTAATACAAAAACCTTAGCAAAATTATTATAATAAAGTCCTAGTTCTTACTGGCACATTGGCTTTGTGCTAATTTCATGCTGATTTATACTTAAAAACCTACTTCTATTATTTCCTGATATCATCTCACCTCTTTCAGAAAACAAAAAAGGAAGCGGGATTAACATTTTCATCTTTGATTATTATCACGAGCAAATAATAGACCCAGCTCAGGCACATAGAGGCAAATTTTGCCCTGGAGAATTTCCCATCTGTTTAGGCAAGTCTGACAAAACATAGGAGGAACAGGGTACTATTCTCCCAGTTTTATAAGGAAAACAGAAGAGGGTAAAAGAAGTTCACAAAAGAAATACAGGGCAAAGAAGGGAACATATTTTCTGAACTGTCTTCTGGAATCAGAATATAAAATATTCTCTCTACCTGTCTTAACCTTTATGATGAGGATGTAGGGAACATTTATGAAAATGAGTATAAATACATACAAAGGTAAGATGTTCCCTAATCTAACTGCTGCAAGGATGCATGCTGTCAGTGGTAAAAGGGAAGCTAAAGCCCCCATCACTCTTTTTCTACTCCACTGCAATACTCCTGGCCTTTACTGCAGTTTGCATATCTGGAAGGCTTAATGACTTATCTAAACTTTGAAATATATTTTAAATAGAATTTCTTCCTTTAAACTTATAGAAATACTTCTCGTTCTGAATCTCAGAAAACTTCAAGGATGTGGGAATGTAAAGGATGTAAAGTGGAGGGACTCCTGGGCACTGAGGATGTCCAAGACAACTCCTGACTCCATTCTGGGCAGAGATCTGAGAAAATACAAATCTTCTTCCCCAGCTCTACTATGGCTCCCAAAGAAACGTTGGGGTACTGGAAGAATTCTTGTACACTGCTTGAGCACTTGTCATGCTCTTGCTGGTCAGTTCAGCTGCCCAGGAGACACAGCTGCGTGTTGTCAAAACTCTGCTCTTTTCCTTTTTTCCTCCCACTCCCACTGCAGATGATGGTCCCCATCCCTTGTTCCTGGTTAGCAGAACGCTGTTTTCCCTGTGATGCCAGGAAGTCTCAGCTCATCTCCAAAAGCAACTGTTTTCAGTCTTAACATACCAATGTCATGGATACTTTTTCCCCATCCAGGAAATACTTGTTTTCAGTAGATTTAATGATACTTCTGAGATTTGTCTGAATGAGACCTGTCACACGTTGATGATGATCAGAACACTTTGTTACAAGGATACAAATGACAAAGGTTGAACTCTGGTGTTAAAGGTAGAATGGATAAAAGGGGTGAAAGTTTGGAACAGATTTTATCTAAGGATGTAAGCAAATCTCAGCTAGGTGAGACTGAGCTGACTACATTTAAAAATGTGACGATTGACAGACATGAATATCAGATTTTTAAAAAAAGCTAACAAATCTGGGAGACTGGCTACAGATTACCAAACACTGTATTTCTACTTACAAGAAGGAAGAAAAAGGAATTCAACAAGTATAGACCAATTAAGCTGACCTCAATAATATGTTAGGGATGTAGAACACATTATCAAGTGAAAAATTAGTGAAAGACATGAAGCTAAATGGATTATGGGATAATATGAGACATGAATTTACCAAATGTAGACTAAACCAAACTAACTCAATGTGCTTTTATTCTTGTAAGATAAATTATTTTCTACAGACAGGCAGTGCTCAGGCTCTCATCTCTTTGGATTAAGCATTTCATATGATGAAGCATTTCATATAATGAGCCACATGGAGAATTTTTACAGAAACAGAATAAAATGGGATTGCTAAAGAGCTGTCAGGTCCGAAAGATCCTGTTAAAAGGCATATGGAAATTGATCATGTGGTAGGAAGAGCTTCCTGTCTGGAAGCACACTTCAGATGCATTTTTCAAGGATCAGCCTTGGGACTAATTTTACTTGTATTTTCATCAGTGACCCTGGCACAAAAAGTAGGAAATTGATCATTCAGTTTGGCAGCACGTAAGGAAGCACCTTCAATAAAGTGAGAATAAAAATGTCAGACAGGAAGAAACAGACCTTCTCGACTACCGGGATAACAGAAATGAAAAAAAGCGTAGTTGTGCAAAGTACCCAGACATGTACATCTACTAAGAAAAATTATCGCTATATCCTGAGAGTTTCTTAATGGGAAATTATAGAAGATGAGAAAGAACAGGAAACTATATTAAAAAAAAAAAAAAGATCCTAGATTTTTTTTTTTAATTGTTGAGATAAGGAATTATTCATTCTATACATGACCATGATGAAGTGTCAATAAACACACAACACACAGTTCAGGTCAGGTTATTTCTAAAAAAAGAGGAAGCATCACTGTAACAGGAGCAAAAAAAGGATAATTGGGAACAGAAGATTTACTGTACAAGAAGAATTGGAGAAAAATTTGCTTGTTGTGCCACTGTCTTACCAAAATAGAGATGAAAAGGGGACATGATGGCCCTTTGTAAGTGATCTATGAGAACAAATAGGAAGTGACACATGAGAAAATGTTGAGGTAACCGACCAAAAGAAATTTAGACTAGATATTAAGAGAATGCTTCTGAGAATCTGGAGTGAGATTATGAGATGGTTTCTTAGAAGAAAGAGTGAGAGGATTTACACACTGTAAAACAGTGCTTTTTAATGCCATGACAGGGATTACATGACATGCTAGACTGTTATAGCAAGGAACTGGATTCAGTCCTGAGAACATAAGAAAGTTAATCAGTAGGAAACAGGTTAGTAAAGAGAACAACTATGGACAATCTGCTATTACTTTTCAGCAACTCGGTCCACCCCTTAGTCTCAGTCATTGTTACACAGTGATGGTTTCAGTGTGCCCCATCTGATTAATGCAATAAAGGAACCATTGCAAGGTCATGAGGACCACAATCAAAATATCTCCCAGGTCCTCGGAAAAAGTACAAGCTCACTTTGGGAAGAAGACTTAAGAGAAGTGGGAGGGAAGGAGACGGAATCTCTCTCTTTGAAAGACAACTCAAATAAGGCATCTAATTAACCCCCTGCCTGGGTTAGCATACTGGACACCATGCCAAGGTTGGCCTTAGGCATAGGCAGAGAAGGCAGATGATGTCAGTACAGCAAAATATCCATACCCATCTCACCTGTGGCAGAGAGACACGTTAACCACTGCTTCTATGGTTGCAAAAATGGGGTGAGGGGAGAAAGCAGCAATATGCAAATTTAACCTGTCAAGAAACCTTGAGCCATCTCTGCTTGTACTCAAGAGAAGCAGAACTTAACTGCTACTGTCATGTCCTTCAAAAGCAATGCTAACATCCCTGTGGGCAGGACAGCCCAGAGTGCTATGCCGGGGGCTAGGAACTCCCCAGAGTTTATGAATATTCAAACCATTACTTTTTTTTGTTTTCACTCCTGAATGGCTACTCTGCCATTCTCAGTCCTCTAGCTGAATTGGGCACATTTCACTTTAAGTGGATCCCATGAAGGACAGAACATGTATGAACCTTTGGTGATGCCTTCTGAAAACACAGGTATTGATTTCCTGAAAAAGACTTTAAATGGAAAAAGACCTATTGAGCTTAAGTTGAATCCCCTCATAGGAAAACAACTCATTATTACTGGTAACATTTTTTCTCAATACCATTTCCCTGTTTAAAAAAAAAACAACATACACAAGAAAACAGCAAAACCCAAAAATAAACAGCCCTGTGAAAATGGCTTTAGCAAATGCTTCTCTGACACATTTAATATCTCTCTAATTTTTTTTTTTATAATTGTTTCAGAATGAAAATGTGCAACATAACAACCTGCAAATGGTTCATGCATATTCATGCCTTCCATGTGTTAACTGCTGGGGAATGTTCTCAGATTTCTTCATATTATAAATTGTTACTTATTTACCATGCCAGTTGGTGACTCTGAGGTAGCATATGTGAAATGAT
This sequence comes from Strix uralensis, assembly GCF_047716275.1. Taxonomy (NCBI): domain Eukaryota; kingdom Metazoa; phylum Chordata; class Aves; order Strigiformes; family Strigidae; genus Strix; species Strix uralensis. The sequence goes on from NW_027437115.1 coordinate 5,309, forward strand.
TTTGCAGTTTCTATTACAGCTAGTTGAAACTTTCCAGTGAAACACTTTTTAAATTAAAAAAAAAAAAAAAAAAAATCACCCCTACCCATTACTCAAGAAGATAATGTTTTGTAGAAAAGTATTTGTTCAGATGATCTGACAAAACATGGGTAGGTTTTTATGAGTAGTAGTTTTCAAATACCCAGGAAGATCACATGGGTGATTTCTGGTGCTCCAGATTAGCTTCACCATGAGAGTAGTCCCCACATGGCTCTAATCTGGCAAAATCTTACTGTGGGATGTTTTTCAGAATCAGGGTCTCAGTACCCTCACGGCATGCAACTCCAGGTCAGCTCTGAATAGGCACCTCTGCACTGATGTTTCCAAAAACCCTGTTGTGGAACAAGAAACTCAGAAGTTTGGGAAATACATCTCTTGTCAAACATCACTTCCTGGCTCCTTAGCAATCGCCTCCTGCCATTTGTCTGTAGTTTGAATTTCAAATCTTCCAAAGTCTGTGCTATTGAATCAGCAGCCAGGACCTCGCATCCCTGTCTTCCAAGCTGTCAAGGTGTCATCCCCAAACCCTCTTCACATAAAATATGATATGCAAAACTAATAATGACATACATATTATTAGAGAAAATAAAGGGTTTTGGAGAGCTCACAGTAATTTCCAACTTCTAAAAACAGATCTGGTTAGAAAACTTTTTTTTTTTTTTTCATCCAGGAATAAACATATTTTGCCTCAGCTTTGTTGTATTTATTTTGTCCTAAAATAGTTTTAAATCATTAAAATTTTCCAAAAGCAGATTCTGAAGTTCTAAAACATAGACATAAAAAAGCTGTTGCAAATGTTTCTAGGAGACTAAAAATGTGAAACGTGAACTATAAAATGATCAGATCCCTTGGTTCCTTCTTTGTCTGAGTAGTATATAACTGAATTTATAGCAGGAAGGGCAAATTAGTTTCAGGACTCAAACCCTTTTGAAAACAATGGAAAAACTTCCTCATGCTTTGAATAAGGCCCTCTATTAGCAGAGATGATTATATATATATATGTGTATATAGACACAGACCAAGAGATAAACTAAGCACAAATTTAATGGGATGGACTATGGAGTAGATGGTGTTTAAACTATCTCTTGTGCAGCTTCTAAAAGTGCTGTGTCTCTTGCTGTGCAGAATATTCAGCACATAAAAATGAACTTTCTTCCCTTTTTTATTCAGATATTTGCAGGTCACCTTTCCACTCACTGGGAGAATCGAAACTTTCTTTTTCTCTTGAGTCATGTTCCATCTATCACGCTGTACGTTTAGAAAGGAGGGAGCAGACGTGTCAGACACAGAAAATGAGAGACAGAACAAAGAGAAATAGGCCCCTGAAGGAAAGAGAGAGGGTCTGAAAGCAGCAACAGAAGAAGTGGGAGAGATAAGGGTCCCTAAAATAGAGATAAATCAACAGAGAATCAAGTCCCTTGAAAGAGAAGATGAAAACTTTCCCTAAAGATAAAAGGCAGCAAGGGACATCTGTCCATCAGAAGGATGTATAAGTCTCCAAGAATTTTAATATCCTATTGTTATTTCAGCCACAAAATGAAAATTCATCTGTATCATTAATGGACATCTTACTAATCAGCCATTTCAAATGTAATGCTTAACATGGATTACAGGATGAACAGTCACTCTCTTCCATCTCATCAACCCTATGGTTCTCTGACCACCTGGGAAAAGAGAAAGAAGTAATCGATAAGAGATGCATCAAGACCTAGCAAACAGCTGATCAGGAGAGCAGGTCTTGATTGCTAAATAAATGATTTACTGTATAAAAACCATCTTAGCACAGCACTTCATGTTCAGATATTCTGCAGTGCACTATACTTTCATCTATGGTAGACTGCAAGGTTTACCATAAAATAAAGGGGACCAGTTTGGTACTAACTGAATACTCCAAAATCAGCTGAATGAGTCATCTAAGGCAGCTGGAAGGGAAAAGAACAAAGGGAGGATGTCTATGCACTGAAACAGATGCCCTTCTTTTTCGATCAGATATCCAAGATCATCTGTTGTTTAACGATCCACAGAGCTGAGGCTTGAAAGTGCAGCATGTTTTGGGTGACTGCTGTTTGTTCAAAATCCATTCCATCTAAACAGACTGTCATCAAAGTTTGATAGGTGTCTGAGGTAGGTAGACATGTTCCTCCCTCTCCGTTTACCACAGTTTTTCATCTAGCATTAACTTTCCTATGGTTATTTTTTTCTTTGTACCTAAATACACCATTTGCTTGTGTAGCTATTTCTAAAACAGAAGTGGAGGATGGGGAGGGGAAATGACCGGGATATTCTTAAATCTAGAACATTACTTGTCTGCAGGAGATGAGCATTGTAAACAGCTCACAGCAGGCATCAAAGCTCAACTACATTCAAAATAAATGTCTCTTGCTTCTTACACGTTGGTGTCCAATTGAGAATGCCCATGCTCAGCCTCCTCATTTGAACATTTAGTTTAGAAAACTAAGTGAACAATCACAGGTTTAGGAAAAATAATTTAATTTATAGTCTAAACGAATGCTACAATGCAAGCAGAGCAGGCGGCAGAACTTGGGTTGCCTATATCCTAGCTAACTGCTGGAATACTGGGGACATATGTACAATATTTTCATACTACTAGTTGCACTTACATGCGTGCTGTCTGTGACTTAAATTGTCCCTGAGCCCTTCTGCTTAGAATATGACTGGTAAGGCTTTTTTGTTGCATAATTTGAGGATTTGAGATGTTTGGGAGTATCTGGAACTAGCTTGACCTATGATTTAGCATATTTTTTTTTTAATTTTACATGGTATCTAAGCTGAGACAACTTTTAAATGGCAGCTGACAGAAACTCGGCACCTGAAGGATACAGATATGTCAAGAGTCAGTGCTGAAGAACAGCTCTGAGTAAAGAAGCAAAGTTATTTAAAAACAGTAGAAAAACCAGACCTTAGTCTTTCGATGTTTTTTAACTCAAGTTTCCTTCTTCGGAAAGCATCTTTTTGTTCTGCATGTTACCATACAAAATATATTCTTAACAGAGTTTAGGACTTGTAGGCTGAAGCAATACAGTTACTAAAATTATTGAAAGAGTGGCTCAAGCAATGTTTGGCAGCATTGATATGCAACTCTAAGGAAATCTGTCTGTGTATCTACTCAATGTCAGTAATCAGCACATTATGAATCATGGAAATAATGAAAGAATTAATCATGAAATAGAAGTTTTTTTGGTTTTTTGTTTTTTTTTTTTTTTTTTATTTACCAACGCTGGCAAATTCCTGAATGTCCTTGAAAGAATGAAAACTTGGACTTAATATTCTCTCGAATGCTACATGCTAGGCTTCGGTAGAAAAAGGATGAGAGAGAACAAAGGTCACTTTCAATCTGTTTCTTCTTCATAACATTCAACTTGAAGACCTGGACAACTTGGCTATGATGAGTTGTTAAATGGATTGGCCTAAGGCAAGAAAAGGAAACTAAGTGTACTCTAAAAGTTTGGGGAATTTGGATCAGGGATTATTCCATCTGTTTAACAGCAGGACAGACACAATGTGGTTGATGAATGATGGAAGTGCTTTTTATCACTGTGGTGTTAATGACATAATGAAGGTCTTTTAAGAGTGTAAATGTGGTGTCCTATAACTCTGCTTCTATACATTTTCCTTTATTTATCAAATAGTAAGGGGATTTTCACCTTCTGTTCTAGAAATTGCTGCAGAGCTACTACATTGATTTAGGAGGGCTTTTACCTACTTTGATGTCTATTATATTTTACCACACTGGTGAGTAGGGTTTATTTCATCACATATTCCATTTAAAAGGTTTCAGTATTGATAAAATCTGGGAAGATAGGTATGTAATAAATTTTCTTATTTTAATAAGATTATTTCAAAGAGCAAAATGTGAGGAAAGAACTTGTACTAGGCTTATACTTGATAATCGATTTAACCCTTTGACAATACACCTCTTTGCAATCTGTTTATCAGAGAAGTATGAGAGAAGACCCTTACCTCCATACCCTTCAAAAATTATTTCTGCTTGTTCCATCTTCAAGTGTTACAGGTAATTTGTTGAGAATTTTAGCAAGCTGGAGAATCTGTAATCCCCTGCAATTAATCCTTCCAAAAATAAAAATAAAATAACAGAGATGGGTTATTCTCTTGTTGCCATTGGAGATTATTTTTCCTCTTTCTTTATCTTATCTTTTCATTCCCACTTTCATTTATTTCATCTTGCATTTTCCTTTCTTCTTTTAACATTTCCTAAGCAGCATTTAATAGCTGATGATACATCAGTCTGAAATGTTCTATAAGGAAAAGGATATGGAAAAATGGTTATACTACTTTTTATAGAAATACAGATCCAAAGAACATGATGCAATTGCTGACATAAATGTCTAGTGCTATTAGGGAGATTCCTGAGTGCCTTTCAGAAGACATCTGCTCTCCAGCTACGAAAGGGTTCAGGGTTCTTGTGGGTCCAGTGTCACATCTGACAGTCTTGCCCTGGTGTCTCAGATACAGTAGAGCATCTCACATGGCACTGGAAAGTTACAGCTGGGCAAGTGAATTAAGCCCAAAGGTGGGACTTTATTCCAAGTTAGAAACAAAACATAAAAATTCACAAATGGGCTGGGTGTCTAATCTCTCATTACAGTCAGTAGAGACTTGGTAGGAGTTCAGCAAGTCTGGAGTCTAAGGAGCTACTCAGGTGACAAAGTGTGCATGTTAATTTAGGATAAGATAAACACCTCTAAAACTTAATTAATTCTATTCCCTAAATCTCACTGAAAATAAAAGGAACTTAGACATCTACCTTAAAATGTAGGTACTGACATTTAGGTGACTGCAATCTCGAGCTGAATGTGAGCCACAATATCCTACAGATTATAGCAAGGTATAAACTATTTAAACACTGGTGTAGATGACAAATTTAAGTTCACCAGCAGTCCTGGCTGACCGGGGAGGTCCCGACAGATTGGCAATTGGCCAATGTGACGCCCATCTATAAGAAGGGTCGAAAGGATGATCCAGGAAATTACAGGCCTGGCAGCTTGACGTCGGTACCTGGGAAGCTGATGGAGCAGCTCATCCTGAGTACCATCATACAACACGTGCGGGACAACCAGATGATCAGGCCCAGTCAGCATGGGTTTATGAAAGGCAGGTCCTGCTTGACAAACCTGATCTCCTTCTACGACAGGGCAACCTGCTTATTGGATGAGGAAAGGCTGTGGATGTTGTCTACCTTGACTTCATTAAGGCCTTTGACACCATTTCCCACAGCATTCTCCTGGCAAAACTGGCTGCTCACGGCTTAGATGATCGCACATGCTTTGTTGGGTAAAAAACTGGCTGGATGGCCGGGCCCAAAGGGTTGTGGTGAATGGAGTTAAATCCAGTTGGCAGCCGATCACGAGTGGTGTCCCCCAGGGCTCGGTTTTGGGGCCACTCCTGTTTAACATCTTTATTGATGATCTAGACGAGGGGATCGAGTGCACCCTCAGTAAGTTTGCAGATGACACCAAGTTGGGTGGGAGTGTTGATGTGCTCGAGGGTAGGAAGGCTCTGCAGAGAGATCTGGACAGATGGGCTAAGGCCAACTGTATGAGCTTCAATAAGGCCAAATGCCAGGTGCTGCACTTTGGTCACAACAACCCCCAACAGCACTACAGGCTTGCGGAGGAGTGGCTGGAGAGCTGCCAGTCAGAGAGGGACCTGGGGGTGTTGATTGACAGCCGGTTGAACATGAGCCAGCAGTGTGCCCAGGTGGCCAAGAAGGCCAATGGCATCCTGGCCTGTATCAGCAATAGCGTGGCCAGCAGGGACAGGGAAGGGATCTTACCCCTGGACTCGTCACTGGTGAGGCCGCACCTTGATTACTGTGTTCAGTTTTGGGCCCCTCACTGCAAAAAGGACATTGAATGACTCGAGCGTGTCCAGAGAAGGGCAACGAAGGTGTGAAGGGTCTGGAGCACAGGTCGTATGAGGAGCGGCTGAGGGAACCGGGGGGGTTTAGTTTGGAGAAGAGGAGGCTGAGGGGAGACCTCATCGCCCTCTACAGCTACCTGAAAGGAGGGTGCAGAGAGCTGGGGATGAGCCTCTTTAACCAAGTAATGAGTGATAAGACAAGAGGGAATGGCCTCAAGTTGCACCAGGGAAGGTTTAGACTGGATATTAGGAAGTATTTCTTTACAGAACGGGTTGTTAGGTGTTGGAATGGGCTGCCCAGGGCAGTGGTGGAGTCCCCATCCCTGGAGGTGTTTAAGAGTCGGGTCGACATAGTGCTGAGGATCTGGTGTAGTTGGAAACTGCCAATGCTAGGTTAACGGTTGGACTAGATGATCTTCAAGGTCCTTTCCAACCTAGATGATTCTGTGATTCTGTAAGTTCTCATTATCAGGTCTATAGAATTTGGACCAAGTTAATTTCAGCAACTTTGCAGTTTAATCTATGTTGTTCTCTCCACAAGCACTGAGATAAGAGGGCACCCAGATAGCCATGGATTAAGGATCAGAATGTCACTTCCTCAATTAAATGGAAATGTCACATTTTGTACCATTGATTGAATTGTGGTATGTCCTGCTTCCAGACAAAAATGGATCAACTGGTCCGCACAAAGACAGATCTTCTGTCTCTCACGTATCATAATATCTGTTTTTGCCTAACCTACCCCCCAACCAGAACGTTTTGTCTTGTAGTATATAATAAAGAGAATATTTTTTCCTGTTTCCTGTTTTCAAGATTGAAATGGATACGTGTGTACGCCTTACTTAGTAGCCAGCAGACACTGACATTTTGAACAATCCAGCTTTAGAATTAAGATAAAGCCTACCTGGGCAGAAAGAAATATTGTAGGTTGCAAATATTGTTTTGTGTGATTTTCTCACACAATTCCAAGGCACAAGAAAGGAAAAGAAGAATAGAAAACTACAAGAATGTCTTTCTCTCTTATGCATATGACCTTCCTCTTCTTTCAGGCTATGTGAAATCTTCCTGATAATATAAGAAATGGAGCTCCTCTTTATGACTCTCAAACTCAATACTATCAAAATTACAGCTTTTCTCATCCTAGAGGAATCTCACTGAACATAAATAAATAGTATGTCAGGTTACACTAGGAAAAACAAAAAAATAAACAAACAAACAACACCACCTCCAAAACCAATAAAATGTACAGGCCACTTCCTTGTACTTTGTAAAACAAAATAAACATATTTAAAAGCACTCGGAAACTTACATCAGGAACTTAAATGGATGTTTCTAACTAAAAGAATAAATAAATAAAAAGAGATTTCAAGTCATCTAGTATGGAAGCAGATCCGAAGTGGTAACACAGCGCAACTGAATTATGGAAAGGACAGAGAAAAGGCAAGAGAAGGAAACTAGAAATCAGGATTGTCCAGGTCCTGAAAAGGGTCTAGATACTTAAGAAATGGATCTTAAGCACAACTCTGGCACTTAACCTTAAGAACATCATTCTAGATTCTGAAATTCTTCAGGCCCATTGTATCGTCCTCAAAAATCCTCCCTAGAACTGCCTGCATCTATTTTCAGATTTCACTAAACACGAATCTGTCTTCTGTATGAACCCAACTGGATTTATGAAATCCATTGGAATTCTTGACCTAATCATTGTAAAGGTCAAAATTTTAGAGATATGGTCAGAGAGAGAAAGAGCTTTCCCTCATAAGTAATGTTCTCCTAGTTAGGGTGTTCCCCTGAGACATGGGAGAAGTAGTTCAATATCTTTCTCAGCCTCAGGGAGTTTCAACACAAACTACTTCCAGGAAGATCCTAATCAAAAAGAACTTTCTTGTTCAAAATGTGCTTCATGTTGAAAAATTCTAAATTTTTATGTTCAAATGGAAACTACAAGATGCACAATTCTGCACAGAGCACAGCAGGCAAAAATCCAAGCTTGTGTACAGAAAGCAAATTTGGATTAAAGTGATGAACAAAAATCCACTTCAACTTAATAATACACAGTCATTGCTTTAAAACAGTTTTTAAGCCATACCTTTTATAGTCCTATAGAAGTACCTGTTACTGTGTACATGCAAAGCAAATAATGCAGAAAAAAATGAAAAAAAAGTCATCCTTACAAAAACCATTCCATTTTTGCCTAGTTTTCTACCAACTACTTAGTGGAGCAAAGGCTAACTTCTGTTCCCAGTTCTGACATTTTCTACAATGCCCTTTTTTAAGCCAAAATCCAGCCAGCAGCTGTATTTATCACTGAAAAATCAGAGAATGGGTCAGATGCTGTAATCATGCAGCTGAGCTAATGGTTCTGCTTCATAAAAAGGGTTATGGGTAATATATCAAAGAGCCACTATGGGTTTTCAATAAGAAGTCAGATAAGATTGTTCAAATCAAATCATAGCAAAAAGTCCCTTCTCAACTAATTCAAATCTTTCCAGGTTTCAAATATTTTCCTGTAGCTCATTTCCCTACTGAGCTTTTGAAGCCTTCATGTCTCAATTTTTCCTGCAAATAGAAGCCATCTGATTTTTCCCACTTAAGTCTCATTGAGACCACTGTCAGGCATGTGGCCCACAGGATTCAGGCCCCAAAACAGATGTACTGAATAATGGAAAAGTTATTTTGATAATATTATCAATAGAATGGAAGGGAGGCAATCTGCAGTATAGAGAGATGTTCTGATGTGATTTTCAGTTGAGTTTTGCAGATTGGGTTCATATGCTTTGGGTAGGTTTCATACCACTATTACACTTCTGATAGATTATCTGAAATGAGCCCGGGCATCTAAGCTTTGTTCCCTATTGCTAATTGGGATAACACAAGACCAGTCTTTCAGTTCTTGTGTCCCAGCACACTCAAGCAATTTCATATGCAGGACATAGGAGTGTGAATCTCCATTAAACATGTCCTGACCTGCCGATGTACCTCACTGATGTCGGTTTGAAAAGGCAAAGATGACACCATTAAGATCGACAGTCTTCAAAAAGATTGCACATTACAGAGCAGAACATAGGAGTTAAGTGAACTAGCAAATCTGTCACCCAGAGACACCTTGTTCTTGCTCTGGTAATCAGGGGTAAACATGTTCTGCAGGATGCATAAGAGGAAGAAGGCTGAAGTCAATAAAGCACTCTGAAGGTCTCTGAGCAGGGTATATAAAAAAGCCCTCTCTTTAGCAAATACCAATGGATCTAACATTCAATTTGTTCACAAGCCCTGATTTATTCAGTATTCTTTAGTGAAGAAAAGATACTACCGGAATGTGCAATACAAATGCTGGGTGACTGTTGCTGGCCAAAAAAGAGTGGCACATATCAAATGCCTAAGTATTCACTTTCCATAGTGAATAACTTAGGGGAGATGTCTCCTCATGATTCTCAGGTGGGGCAAGAATACTGGATTACAAATTTTGTGTTTCAGTGAAGATAAATATAATACCTTAGAATGGCTCTATGTAAAGAAGGATAAGAGCCTATACTGGTCTGGAACATGCAGTGGAAATTCATTTTCTTCCAAGGTTTTTCCAGCATCCACAGTGATAAGCATTCAGCCTTTCCCTATAAAACCATCATTTTCCTGCAAACGCTTTTCCTATACTTTTTGGATTGAAAAGTCAAAAAATTGCTGGATCATTGGACACTTCAGAATATAGATTATTATTGTAAAAGGCTCAGGTATAGGAGAGTGAATGTGGAAATTTTGACTGATGTGCCACAATAAGGTAATATGGGTAGGACAGAGTATAAAGAAGTGACTGAGATAAGCAAATGTCACTGTATAGAAAACAGTTTTTACAGAACTTTCCTATAATTATACGGGATTGGAGGAAATGGGAGCAAACTTTCATAGGAAAAATACTCTAGGCTGGTTAAAGTAAATAAAAAATAAGAAAATGTGCTATCTTCTTAGTGAACCCAAATACCTACTGGGAGAAGGAGTGTAGAGTCATTAGCATCATCTGTTCATCATTATCGTTTATAAGGAGGTACATCAACGTATGTCTATATATTTAGGCCCTGTGGTTTTAGTGCTTGAAAACAGCTGCAAAATACATCTGAGTTTCATAACATACTCCTGGAAAAGATCAGCCCCTGGCAGTAGAATGAGCTGTTTCCAAGAGAAGTTCAAAGAGGCAGTCATTAAGGAAAATGTCGGTTCTAAATTTATTTTCCCTGTTTCTTTCTTCTTTGTCATCTGCTATGAACTGGTCCCCAATGGCTTTGCCATTTTAATTTAATCTGGACTCAGACGTGAGCAACAAGTTTTTCAGAGCACTACAATGGCAAGAACTTCTGCCCATTCAGGACTGGGTAAGAAATACGGTGTAATTCCAGATACGTGGTTTTGTATCAAGGTAAGTGTTTTCTTTATAGAAAGATTTACAGCACATGAAGAAATAAATTCAGTCAAATATGATGACTTATATATCACTGAAGTCAGTCACTAGAGTGGAAGAAACACTGAAGAAGGCACGTGTCTTTAATCTACAAATATCAGAAGGAAGAAGTCATCACCTGAGATTAGGTTGGTCTCAAGATATCTCGGTTCAGTGCTGTTTACTTGCATGGACTTTCAGGCAATGATATCCAGACTATAGCTGGCTAATTCCTTCCATTCAGTATGAATTAAGACCCAGTCTATTTAGTTATTGAACACCTTGAGAAATGCAGTTCTTAGTCCCTCTTTGTCTCTAATGAGGTTAATACGTTATTCTTTTGTCAGAAGGATTTTTTGCTCAACCACCACATCTGCAGGACCACATCAACTTCTAAATATTACTTTATTCAACATGGTTTTCTCAGGTTGGATCTGTTTTTCTCAAGGACTTCATGAAACTCAGTCTTTCCACAGGGCACCAGAAAAGACAGAGAATGACTGTCAGCACAAAAGGCAGCAGACAAGCACTTTTTGCTGTTTCTGATACTGCAACTACAAAGACTGTAAATGGGAACTCCAGATCTTTCATCATTAACAGTGTAAAGGAGAGATCACCCTGCCTAATAAGGTTTATTCCTCTATTTATTCAGGCCTCTGCACAGATATAGACATGTATTTAGATATCTCTATATTAATATGTATTGATAAGCACATTTTACTGTTGTATGGCATCTAAATCTATGATTATCCAAGCACTACAGAAAGTTAGTTCATCAAGATTCCTCTGTCCCATAATGAGAAATATTTTTACAATTCTTAAGAAGCCTTAAACAACAACCCAGAATAGCACAACCACAAAGCTCAAGACCCTCTTTGTTTTGGGATGGTCACACCTAAAAGTTCATGCAAATGTTCTCACTGTTTACAGTTTACCACATTGAAAACTGTAGATTAGATCTAAATGTGCCAGATTTAGATATCTTACATTCCTGTTTATAATTTGCATTTTAGAAAAAAAACAACAAAATGTGACAAAAAACAATTGTAACAAATAACGACACATCTAACTTTAATTCTAGGTGACATTAATCCCACTCTTAGTAATATACCTCCTGATGTTTGCTGTGATTTACATAAGTGTCAATCATAAGGCTGGTTATTGATCCATCACATCAACAAAACAGATGCTGAAGACTCATTTATTACTCACAGAACGAAGTTCCTGAGGGACGCACATCATATGTAATCTTCAAATCAACCAGAAAAATCATTCACTGAACAAAACAGGATTGAGTTGAAATGCAGAAGTTTCAGGGGTTTGTTTCAGGCTACCATAAAGATTGATGTTACCCATAAAGCTTAGCTTCTTCATAGTCCTAAAAGAGTTAAGTACAGGGTTTAGAGCTCATACCTACATATTGTGCACTTATCCTAATAAGCATGAACAGCAAAGTACAAAGCTGAAGTACAGTAACAGTTTTAAGACAACAGTCTGTTAAGAAGCAAAAAAGTTTTGCAAATGTTTTCCTCAGCCCCTTACGCATTTCTAATGCAACAAGCTGAAAAAGGCTGATAACCATGAAACTGCAGTAAATGTGCCATGAGATAAGTCAAATAGCTTTCAGAAATTCTAATAAATTCTTTTCATAATACATTAGCATATTCTGCCCCGTGGATCTCATTTTTACCTATTAGAGAACTTGTCTGAGATCAGACAAAAGAACTTTTCTGTTCTACTGACATGCCGAGTGGAATTCATTATTAAACATTGTGCTAGGTTAATCTGATTTGAGAAAAAAAACCCTAAAGATGAAGGGGATCCTTTCATAAAGATAACATTTTCTGAGTTAAATTAGATAACTGAAAGAAAATGCCCACCAGAAGAAAACAGAAGCTTGCAGATTTTGTTTTTAATGCTTTTTCGCCAAAATTTCTCCTTACAAACTAAAAAGGCAGTAGAGATTTGGTTGACTGAACTGTCCAAGTGACAGCATTGAACTATGTCGTGTGCAATGCCTGACACATTTCTTCATCTTCCTTAAGAAAATCAAAAACGCTTATGGAGCTCTTTCCAGAGGAGACCTTTGAAGCTCCTGGTAAGGTTTCTCAGAGAGAAGAATGAATGGGGCACTATTCATAAAAATGAGGATTTGTGTCTTTGGTCCAAATGCCCAAGTATACTTCTCTTACAGCTGTTTGCCGCTTAGAGCCTCAGACATAATAAGGGGACCAGCTAAGCTATACAGCTCCCAGTGCTGCAATTACTGCTTAGACCTTCAGTTTGTGAAATATTTTGGGACCTTATTTGGAGATAGATTCCAGAATCACCGAAATTTGAAGTTCTACTCTTCCTCTGGCCCTCCTAACTTCACCATCAACCTAAATTATGGGGTTTATTTAAAGAGGGGGCAAGCTAAATCCAAAATCAGCTACCCATATTCAAACTGACTAAATGCATATTTTCCTAGGGAGGTAGACAGGCCTGCACTTTCATGGTACTTTGAAGTTTTTCCCCAAGGAAAGAAAGTTGGATTTCCCTTAATGCTTTGGAACCAAAATCTTGCAAGAAGAGTATGTGAGCAAATCTCTAACAAGGAAATGGTGTCTAATGTACTCTACTCTTTTCAGCACCAGTGTTTAAGCCTCATTTCTTCCGATGCTGCTGTCACCACTCTTATTCAGAAATCAGGGCCACAATGGTGTAGAAAAATGGTTCTTCTTTGGTAAACTGCTGTAAAGACCTTAAGAATGGGAAAACAGACTACTTGAGAGAAGTGAAACTGCTCATAGGCTCACTTGTGAGATTTCTACCCTGCGAAGTGCAAACTTGAATACCAGTCTCAGCTGGCAATTTATTCTCCAAATCTCAGGCTCATTTTAACCAGATTATCTCCCAAGTGAGAATTAAAATCTAGCTAGATTGGCTTGATTATAAATATTACGGACAGAGCTAACAGGGTTTGCTCTTTGACTTTCTCAATCCCTTTCCTGAGTGCCACTTAAGTTCTGTTGCATTCTTGGGTGAGGAAGATGGCATCTGTTTCCTGAATTAATTTCATGCGAGGTTGTCTGCATGAAAGGGCTGGATAGCTCTGCATACCAGTTTTGAAGATGGAAAGGAAGATCTCAAATTCAGACATAACTGAGCAACAGATTTTGAATTCTTTACTATGGCACAGAGGGAGCAAAATCCAGGCATCAAAGCCTGCTAGCTAGTTCTCTTAATAGTACAAAAGGTCATTTTACCAAATGCTTAAACTGTACCCTCAGGCTTTCAGGATTATGTGCTGTGTCATTATTAAGCAAAATCTCATTGCATTAAGAAGCAGCCACTGCTTTTAAAAAGACAGAGACACTCGTTTTGCCAGGCACAGTATGGCTGTTAAAAGCAAAACAAAACCAAGGAAGCCTTATCACATAAACAGCAAAAACTGCATGTGAAAATAAAGTTTGTAATTAAAATTGACATTTCCATGGCTCCTGCTTCCATTGGCAGCCATCTTATTGAGGTCTGACAGGTGTTTGCAGGGTTGCCAGCCTCCTAGGTTAATTCTGTGCATGAAGAGCAGTGAGAATAAATTCTTTCTGTAAGTGGAATTCTGAAAAATTAACTGAAAATGTGGACTACTCACCCAAAATAAAAATATATAAAAGCATACCTCAGACATCCTTCAGTATGGGAAATTGAACAGAGAATGCCCTAAACATCAGCTTAATGTTAACTGGAATATCAGATACCTCAATCTTCACCCAAAGCAAAGTCAAAAGGGAGGACCTGCATCAGCAGCCATGTACTAATTCTGCACTGAGAGTTGTGAATAAACTGTACATTTCAGGTCATAGCAGCAACTTTGTTCAGTATAACAGTACATCTAGACAGTCATAAGTGAACAAGCTATCATGGTTTAACATAATAATCTACCAGATTTGTTCAAGCTCAGCAGCTGCAGGATCTAGATGTTGAGATTTCCTTGTGGGCCACTTCATACTTTTTCCACAACAGTTGTCATATGTTTTTCTATGTCTGCAGACAAGGGACTGACAGATTTTAGTTTGCATTTGCAATGGGGTAACATGCCCAGAATATCAGTGCCACAGTTCATCTGAGAAGAAGCAACTTGATCATTTGTGATGATCTGTTTACAGCCCAATTTGGGCAAAGCAATACTAGAGCAGAGCTAGTTGAAAGTATAACCTCTCAAAACATGTACAGTGCAGATACTGTCTCCTCTGCACCGTTTCACTCTGCAGATCTGTTCCCACTGAGCTGCAGCACTTGCTAATTTACAGCCAGCCTCAATCTTGAGCAGAGAGAGATTTCATCTCCTGTGTATTCCTGACTCCACTCACCACACAGAAGGCAAGGCAAAACCATCCACAGCAGAGATGCATCCAGTCCACCCGGACAGTGGCAGCAGCACTCCCAGACCTGCTTGCTGCTTTAGATACTGTGTCCTGGGTGTTAACATGAAAGCATCCAAGGTCTGTCAAACTGAATGGATTTTTATTCTATTGGCAAAGGTTTTGTACCTGCAAGGGAACCTTTCGGTTGTACAATCACAACCTGTACTCAGGTCACATCCTCTCTCCTGTAAGCGGTTGTGTCTCTAGGTGCTGTGCATATTGTTATCTCCAGGCTGAGCCTGATACACTCATACTTACTTGCACGTCTCTGTGCAAGTTAATTCTCTTTAACTGAAAACAGTCAGCAAAAATAAAAACTTCTACTAATTCCATCTTTATGGGACCACTGAAAACCTATGATGTATGTCTATAAGCTGTTTTGTACACCTAGTCAGAGCAATTGAAAGCAACTCAGATTCATCAGAGTAAGACCTTCTGTGGGCCTGCTCTGTCCCATCAGGACAGGCAGGGTCTGTAATGACCTCTTTATTAAAGCTGCACTCTCAAAAGAGCAAGACAATCCTGTAAACCTGCTTGGGTCTCCCCGGGTGTCAGGCATGTATAAAAATTCCAGATACTAATCTTGTCAGGATGCCATGTAGCCATGCGGACATGGCCTGTGTCTCATTCCTTACCCCAGTTTGGAGAATCCTAAATCCTGCTACTCTGTAGTCTGGCTGCTTGTGCTCCAGCCCAGCCTGTTCCTAGTTTTGGCCCACCCAGAGATGTTCCCTGCTCTTTCCTTTGTTTGAATTGGCTTTTCCAACAGTAGTTTTTACTTGCCAAACTGTTGCTTTTTTCTTATTAACCATTCTCTCTTCCTCCACCTATCTACTCTCCTTAGATCAGACCTCTAAATAGATCTTGACGGCTGGAGACCAGCTGGTTCTAAAGTCTCTCTGAATTTTCTCCCATCTCTTTTTCTCCTTCCTAGTGACTACTAATTCCTTAGTCTCCTACTTAGTGACTACTGGGCTAGCTCTAGGTGTCACATGAACTTCAGTCTTTGTCTGAGCTCAAGATAGAGCTGTACATCACAGCTCCACATCCCACAGTATCATTAACACATTGTCTTAGCTCTTACACAAAGACTTTCCCTTCTTCTAGGAAACTCAGCATTAGTAATAAAGATAACAGGCAAGTCAGTGTCTCTAACATTTGTGGATTTTTATTAGACACACACTAAATTTTAGCCTTAATAAGACCAGGCTCAACTTAATCAAAGTTTAGTGCAATCTCAAGACTCAGCTATCCTTTCAAATCCATAGTCCCCTTCTGACTCTGCCAGTCAGTGAAATCTTTTACATCCAACTTTCTCAGCTTCTTGCTCAGTCCCACAACTGAAAGGGATCCTTCAGCTGTGACTTGCACCTTGCTGTGTCTACAAGTCTGCTGTTCAGGGGCACATTACAAGATGCCTCCCACTCTTTCCCAAGATGCATATTTGTGTATATCCCAGTCTCTGACAGCACACACTGCTGGACCAACCAAACATCTTGTACGTATTGTGACTCCCTCTTTCCTCTTGTCCTGCTCCTCTCTTCTTTAGCCTCAACTAACCTCAGCTCTGCCCTACTCCTGGCCACATGATTTTAGCATTCAACCATTTGCGTTACCTCCAGCACCTGTCAGACCTTTTACTGAACTAATGTAACTCACTAAAAAGGCAGAAAAATATCCAGTATTTTTCAAGGCTGTTATTCCTCCATTTCAGTGAGATATATTAACAGAAAAGTCTCTTGAGCAAGCACATGGTAAACAGTGGGAGAGCAGATGAGGAGGGGTACAGGGAAGATGGGAGTGTGCAGTGAGACCTTGCCTTCTGGAAAAAAAGACAGCTTGTTAATTTGTCTCACCATGTCTTGAGAACCCATGTCTTTAGACTCAATCTGTCCTTGACAGTACAAGGGAAGCAGCAGAGGTGTGGAGCCAGGAACAGGGGAGGGGAGAACAGAGCCACTCTTCATGCTGGCAGATGTTTTGCAAAACACCATTCTCAGAGGTAGAAAAATAGATGGGTAGAGTGAAACATCTCTCATTTGTCATATCTAAGCTTGCTGTACAGTCTTTCTGGCTTCCTGACTTTCACAACAGCCTCTGAACATGCTCTCACCTCACTCTTTTGTTAGTTGACTTCTTGGCTTCCCTTTGGTCCAGGTACCTGAGCACCTTCTTGCTTAGACCTAGCAAGGCCTACAGTGTGACAATGATAGCATTTTCCTGCTTGATTCCATCTGCAGATGTAGGCTTCAGGCCATATATCTGACTTTAGACCGGTCCTCGTCAGTCAACCCATTTAGCTCCAACAAGGTTAGATCTCTCTAGTAATCTGATGGTCAGCACCTCTGGATGGGTCCCAGTGGGGTTTGAATGTGGTGGCACCTTGGGAGCTGGCATACTGCCTCAACTGAGGTACCTCCAACTATATATTTGGCTCAAATTTCTATGTGATCCAGCCACCACGGAAACAGAGATCTGTAATCTGTGAGTACAGTTAGTCCCCCTGTGCCCCATGGGTAAATTACAGAATCACAGAATTATCTAAGTTGGAAAAGACCTTGAAGATCATTCAGTCCAACCATTAACCTCACACTGACCGTTCTCAACTACACCAGATCCCTCAGTGCTCTGTCAACCTGACTCTTAAACACCTCCAGGGATGGGGACTCCACCACTGCCCTGGGCAGCCCATTCCAACACCCAACAACCCCTTCTGGAAAGAAATACTTCCTAATATCCAGTCTAAACCTTCCCTGGTGCAACTTGAGGCCATTCCCTCTTGTCTTATCACTCATTACTTGGTTAAAGAGGCTCATCCCCAGCTCTCTGCACCCTCCTTTCAGGTAGCTGTAGAGGGCGATGAGGTCTCCCCTCAGCCTCCTCTTCTCCAAACTAAACCCCCCCAGTTCCCTCAGCCGCTCCTCGTGCTACATGTGCTCCAGACCCTTCACACCTTCGTTGCCCTTCTCTGGACACGCTCAAGTCATTCAATGTCCTTTTTGGAGTGAGGGGCCCAAAACTGAACACAGTAATCAAGGTGCGGCCTCACCAGTGACGAGTCCAGGGGTAAGATCCCTTCCCTGTCCCTGCTGGCCACGCTATTGCTGATACAGGCCAGGATGCCATTGGCCTTCTTGGCCACCTGGGCACACTGCTGGCTCATGTTCAGCCGGCTGTCAATCAACCCCCTCAAGTCTCTCTCTGACTGGCAGCTCTCCAGCCACTGCTCCCCAAGCCTGTAGTGTTGTTGGGGGTTGTTGTGGCCAAAGTGCAGCACCTGGCATTTGGCCTTATTGAAACTCCTACAGCTGGCCTCAGCCCATCGCTCCAGCCTGTCCAGGTCTCTCTGCAGAGCCTCCCTACCCTCGAGCACATCAACACTCCCACCCAGCTTGGTGTCATCTGCAAACTTACTGAGGGTGCACTCGATCCCCTCATCTAGATCATCAATAAAGATGTTAAACAGGAGTGGCCCCAAAACCGAGCCCTGGGGGACACCACTCGTGATCGGCTGCCAACTGGATTTAACTCCATTCACCACAACTCTTTGGGCCCGGCCATCCAGCCAGTTTTTTACCCAGCAAAGCATGTGCCCATCCAAGCCGTGAGCAGCCAGTTTTGCCAGGAGAATGCTGTGGGAAACGGTGTCAAAGGCCTTAATGAAGTCAAGGTAGACAACATCCACAGCCTTTCCCTCATCCAATAAGCAGGTCACCCTGTCGTAGAAGGAGATCAGGTTTGTCAAGCAGGACCTGCCTTTCATAAACCCATGCTGACTGGGCCTGATCATCTGGTTGTCCCGCATGTGCTGTGTGATGGTACTCAGGATGAGCTGCTCCATCAGCGTCCCAGGCACCGAAGTCAAGCTGCCAGGCCTGTAATTTCCCAGATCATCCTTTCGATCCTTATTATAGATGGGCATCACATTGGCCAATTTCTAATCTGTCGAGACCTCCCCGGTCAGCCAGGACTGCTGGTAAATGATGGAAAGCAGCTTGGCGAGCACCCCAGCTACATGGGGTCTCACTAGAGCGGGGAGTTTAGCTGTGAAGTCCTTTACCCAGGCCCCAGGAAGGCAGCAGATTTCCCTATGAAGTGGGTCTGGTCTGTATATTGGGCCTTCGGCACACCTCAGAATGGAGTCACCTACTACAATGACACTTTTGGGGTTCTTTATAGAGTTGGTTTTATTACCTGGTCTAGAGTGACCTGGCCTTGGTTGACCTTCATCTTCCTCCTTGTTTGACTCATTTTCTTTATCCTTCTCTGCTTCATTCACAAGTTCCAGGGCCCCGTATCTATTGTGAAGGGACACCATGGAAGGTGAGGGAGGTCAGGAGAGGATTTTCCTGCCTCCCTGAGCAGGGACCTGTTTCCAGTATCCCCCATCTCTTAGGTACCCTCCTTCTGCCTGGTAGCAACAGGGTGAGGGATTGCCTGCCTCTTGGAGCCTTCATTTGCTCCTTTTGTTTCAGGAGTGCTAAGGTGCTACTCCACCAATCAATTTCCCTTCGCACTCCCTAATACTTCTTAATCTTTCAACCTCTTCTTTGAGTTCCACCACCAGGCTGAGCAGGTGATCCAGCTGATCACAGGGCACACGGGTGTTGTCACTGGTGCCCTCTGACAGGATTGACAGGCTCAGGCAGGTCTGCAGTCTGGGACCGGGACTGCTGCATCTTTGCATGGCAGCTCCATCTGGATCACCACGTTCCTTCTGGTGGTGGTTTTGACGCGAGTGGAGACCATAGTTCAGTCTACTCATGGAGGACAATGAGATGACAACTAGTTTGGATAAGTTCTAGACCCAGGAGATGGACTGTGCCCTGTCCACTCGAACTGCCACGCAAACTAACACACCACACCCTTCTGACACACCATGCCCTGTTTGCCCACCCTGTTCACCGCACTCCTGGTCGCT